>NC_141757.1:116673001-116978730 GCF_982258835.1 Parasteatoda tepidariorum | reverse complement strand
TATCCGAATAATTGTGTGCAAATTTTTGTACGTAGACATTTGAAAATAGATAGTTTGAAAATGAAGAGAAAATGTACCTGAATAAGAAAGGAACAAATAATAATTATTATTATTTTTACAATAAATCATCTGCGGAAAAGCGAGTTTTATGATTGTTAGGTGAAAATATTCACTTAAATAGTTCTAGAGATATGACGATTTACGCAAAATGTGACATGAATTATAAGGGTTCCAACCATTTGATCACTCTTCCGGTTTAACTATTGTGTCCATATTTTCAAAATTGCTGCTACGCTACCTATTTTGTGGTTTTGCAGGCAAACTATGTTGATAAAAGTTAAGTTTAAACAAGGAAGGCTTGTTTTTGGATCAGGTTTTGTAACTCAAATTACACTTTGAACAAATTATTGCATAAATTATTTTGCATGCTTAGGGTCAATCTATTACATTATTAAAATTGCAAATTAGTACTTAAAAATCTTATCATTAGACCAAAAGTTAAGAATCTGTTTCATTTTAAATTTTCGCGTTGTGCATACACTGAGAAGAAAAGTATGGCCTCTGGCTCTAAGTATCGGTAATCAAAAAGTATCGGTAATTTCTGTAATTTTTACTGAAATACTTTGACAATAAATTTGGTTAAATTAGAAATAAATATGGTTTCACAATATGTGGTAAATGTAGGTAATTTTATCATGATACCCTTAGAGCATTACATAAAAATCATTTATTCTGTTACTTTTACGTTTGTTTTGTGTTTTTTACTGATTATGTGGTTATGAGAATTATAATTTTCAAAACTGGAATTTTCGGTAAACAAAAACCATATGAATGAAAAAATTACCAAATAAATGGTTGAAAAAAGTATGTTTTGAGTTTTTTTTCTTTTTTTTTTTTTTGAAATCTAATTATGGTTTTATTTATCAGAAATTTCATTACCATACAGAACAACAATTTTACTAGATTCTTTTTTCTCCATGAACATTTACTATTCTACAACAATTTGTACGCATTTGAGGGCAAATTTAACTGTTTCTTTTTCCTATCCTTGTTCAGCATATTGATTTAAAAATTGACTAAATTGACCGCTGAAACAGTAACATTTTGAAGAAATGACACAGGTTTGATAAGCGCATGCAGTTTTCTTTTCACGTCTATGAAAGTTTAAAAAAAATGAAATCCAACGTGAATCGTAAAGTAATATTAACGTCTTAAACAATCATTAAATATTATTATAATGATTTTCTTTGACAAGATTATGTTTGGTATAGATTTGTCAACCAAATTATAGAATTTTTTATATATATAAATATATATATATATATATATATATATATATATATATATATATATATATATATATATATATATATATATATATATATATATATATATATATATATATATATATATATATATATATATATATATATATATATATATATATATATATATATATATATATATATATATATATATATATATGAACTTAAATGTCATTGTTTTCAATTGATTATCAAAGTAAAAATAAATTGTTTTTAGTTCAGTTCATTAAACGTTTATTAAAAATTCTTACCCAAACAAACAATAAGGATTTAGTCTGAATTTTTTTCGAGAATCTCTGTTCTCGTGGTAAGACCTGATGAAAACAAGTTTCAACCTGTCCCCCTTAATGCTAGGATGCTAGAGCCACGAACGTTTCAGTTCTGGAAAGTTAATCGACAGTTAATACACGTATGGAAGATGAAACTATATCTAAGGCAGAAGGTTTTAATGGGCCCCAGAACAATATTTATTGCAGGTTTCTTCCTCAAAGAACAAAAAGCCTTATTTTCATATTTTGTGGAATTTTTGAAGACCTTTATTCAAAAATGAAGCTTTTATGTAGATATGAAGAAATTCTCTACAATTTTTTTAAAAAAAATCTATTTAACAAACACTATATTTTTAAAATATATTTTGGCCGGGCCCTCAGCAGTCACGGGCGTGATTTTCCCTAATGTCGACTCCTGGGCACCTCTACTCTCCACGGTTTTATTTAAGAACTGTTTCATCGCATTATCTAGTAACCCTCACAGAGAGGCAGCCCTATGCTCGGCTCAATACAGCACTCGCAAAAATTGAAAGGAATCTTCGCGTTCATGGATATTTTTAAAAGTTACTTGTTTAAAAGTTGCTTGTTGAATTAAGTGAAAATTTTATCCTCGTTCAAGACTAGAAAAATTTAAATAACGAGAAAAAATATTTCGTCCTTCAATAAAGAAAGAAGTAGAAAAATCTGCCTTAATATCGTAAAGCGACAATACATACACACAATTATTTCAGTTAATTATACAAATATTTCGGTAAAAATAAATTTACAAATGGAAGCTATTCCTGTAAATTAAATAAAAATTTGGCGTAGTACAATATTTATATCTTCAGAATAATCAATTTCTCTTAAATACCTTAATTAAGTTTAAAAAAAGTATCTCCCACATAAATCATCACATTATTAAGTGTTCATATTCTTAGCTTTTATTTTTAGAATAAAGTATCACAATTTTTTTTAAGCAGTATGAAAAATAATTATTTTCATTTCCTTCATTTTTACCAATTTTTTTCAATTATTTCTATTTTAGAAATAGTGTGTATCTTCCTTCAAAATGCTTACAATACGTTTAAAAAAAACTACATATATTTCATACTGAACAATTTTTGATTGAAAATATTTTCTTCATATGAGAGTCTTAAAAAAAAATGAGAAAAATTTTCATTAAATTTTTTCAAATATTTTCCAGAAAATGCTTACTATTATGAAAATAAGAGGAAAAAATATTTTTAAATAAAGCATTGACATAAAGACGCAAATTCACTACTATTTTCGTATAGTTAATTTATCTTTCTTAACATCAAATCATACTTATTAAAACTTAAAATTGTGGCGGCTGAACTTTTTTTTAATATCTATATATATATTTCTCTTACACGGCGACAAAAAAGAGCCTCATTACAACTCCCCGAATGGCAACGCTAGAAAATCGACCAATGATTGCCGCTAAAAATGTCACATGCCAAATTAAGCTGATCTGGCTCAACATATAGCGCTTTTAAAAACGGAAACTGAAATAACCAGACAGAGCATTCTCATCAAATGTGATCTCTTTCGAAATTCACCCTTTTACCTGCGGCAATCTCATACTATTAAGCTAGGCTGAAGTGAGTAGTCTTTGTCGATAGATCTCTACTTTAGTATTTTGTCGAAAGCGCTTTTTTTCACGAATTTATATATTACGAATTTATTTGACGATTTTTGATTTATATCACGAATTTATTTGTTTTATTATTGTTATTAGTTATTCATTGAAAAATGAGTCTCAGTTGTGCTGCTACGCTTTAAGATTTTATACTATAGCACACTTCTAATAGGTTTAACGAATTACATGTCATTTATTTGAATTCAAATTTATTTTAATGACTTAGTATTTACTGAAAAGATGTAATTTTTTCTAAAATAAAAAAAGTTTTTATATGGATTTAAATTATTGTTTTGAAATCGTAGAATTTTGTGCATTTGCAATGTACCTAAGTTAGTAGCGAGCTTGGTTTGCAAAGCAAACCATATAAGATTGCGTAGCAATTTTCGGGGGATGGCGAGAGTTAGCGAGCAGGGGGCGCAGCCCACTAGTATCTTAAATTTGTTAGGGAAAATTCCGATATTTTCTCATTCTCTTGCTTCAATCACTGTTATTTGTGCATATCTGAAATTATTCACCTTCTTTTTACTTGTTTACTAATTAATTTTATCATATATTTTGCTATGTACTTATCCTTTCATGCTATACTTCATTAATGTCATAACTTTTCCATCTTGTAACTTTTTATTCATAATTAAATAACAACTTTAGCTTATTCGATTCTGTAACTCAACAATTGGTCTATTTATTTTGCAATTTTTTTATTCAATTTATTTTATAAATTTTTTTTATTCAATTGATGCGCTTCTAATAAAGATAAAAATACTATGAAAATTATTAAATTTATTGCCACTCTGAAATGAGGCCTGTTTTTTTCCTTTACACATTTACTGACTTAGAGCGCTTTTTCATTGCACGACACGATACCGTCAAAACGGATCCGAATCTCGGCGAACGGTATAGGGTCAACTGAAATACATGGTCAGCAACGCAGCGCATTTTCACTCATCGATACGATAACGATTATGTCGTATCCGACAAGGCGATATCGTTTGTCGGAATCAAATGTCGGCTAAGCACGCACGTTTCTCCTCAAATCGTGCCGATTTTATTTGTTGTTGTAAATCTTTCCTGTTGCATCTCCTCTTTTGATATCATTATTTTATTCTTTTAATCAATTTTAATAGTTTATTTGATCATGTCAAATTTGAAAATAAAAGTTTTATATAATTTCTTCCATGTCTGGTTATATATTTCTAATCTTATGATGTTGCATTTTTTAAATTATAATGACGTTGAAAGACTTAAACAATCATAAAAGTTTTGTTGAAAATTTTTATAAATCCATTATATGCTCTAATGAAAAAATTATATTCTTATAATAGTAATGGTTTGATAAGAAGACAAATAAAGACCCTTATGTATTTCAAACAGAATTCAATCTAACTGCCGGGTTCTGCTTGATTGAATAATAAAAAGTCTGTTCCCTGATTCAACTGAAGCATTTTTTGAAACATGATAGAACGGCTTCAAAAGAAAAAATTGATAAAACTCATTTAAAAAATCATCTAACATGATTATTCTAAATGAAACTAATATTTTAATTCGAGTTTTTAAAAAAACGTTGATACTTTAAAGCATTTAAAGAATTTAAGTAATATTAAGTGATTACAGACATAAATTAGCGAGCAAACGCCAAATCGAAAGCCATATAAAAATTATTCCTCATTAACATCACTCTTGTTCTTGGTTACGCTCATTCGGACGTATAATTAAAAAATTTATTTGGTACTTTTTGTAGCTTATGGAAAAGCACATAAGAATCTCCTTCAACAAATCTTGCTTCATACATTTCGTGGGTACTTACCTACTAACGCCACCGCAGAAGAAGTTGTGCAAATGCGCCAATAAGGAGCAATCCTGTTGTTCGCACACAGCAACCCAGTTTTCGCAGGCAGTTATCTTTTGGATTCCTTGTTGCCTTGTTGTTTGCTGATTTTTGACGTCATTTTTTAGTGCTACGAAAATGCGTCTTTGGGATTTGCCAAAAACAGAACAAGAAGCAATTTTATTTTTTCAGGAGCGAAATATTTTACCAAAAAAACGAAAATGTACCAGATCCCATGACATGAAACTTTATCTTGGTAAACGTACGTTTTGGAAATGTAATTTAAAACAGTGTGATCAGCAAGTGGGACTTTTTTTAATATTAGGTACTTTTATTGCATTTTCTCTAGATAAAATCACATTACGCAGAAACATCTTAGTGTCGACATGGAAATGATGTTTTATTTTTAGATGTCTTGGAAATGTGACATACCATTATATATCTACTATCTCTTCGTATTTAAATTTTAAAGAAGTTCATAGTTAAAGAAGTTATTTGTAGTTGATACAATTTTTTATATATTTTATCTTTCAAGAGTAATATTTGTTCGAAAAAAGTATACTTTGAAAAATTCAAGATATACATTTAATACTTGAAATATATTCAAGATTTTGTTTAGATTGAAAAAGTATGTCAAGAAAAATATACAAGTTTTTTTTTTTTTTTTTTTAACTTTTATAGAAATATCATTCCAGCTATTTTAAATGGCTTTTTAGGAGTACATTTGAAATAAATTCATGTACTGAAAAGTTAAATTCAGAATGAGCACTCATATCAAAAGGATATCAACGTAAAAATAGTAGGTATTTTTTTACGAAAAAATATTTTAAAATTGTTACAGCTGAAAGCATTTTTGAAAATGATCTCTATTAAAATAGCATATGAATCTTCGACAGCAAATATTTAAAAGTAGAGGCTTTATTTGAATTTTAAAGACCAATCGTATTTCAGAATTTTTTCTTTTCAGAAAAGTAAATCCAGCTTATCTAGATATCTATTCAACTGTTTCTAAAATGCAGTATGCTTAGCAGAAGGACTGTTTGAATATGTTAGAAAATGTTTTTTTTTATCAGGATATTTATTTTTTTAAAATAATTTGCATAAGCCTAGGAAAAAGTTTTTTTTTCTCTTCTTATGAAAAAAGGAAGATTTTTTAAAAAAGAGAATATAGTGAATGTACTTTAAAATTTAAATATTGCTTTTTTTATTCTTTTATTAAGAGCTTTTTTGTTTTTTTTTCTGAACAATTCGATTTCTTTTAAAGAAACAAATATACAGATAGTCATATTTGCTGCTATGTAGCGAAAGAAGAACTAAAGAAAAACGTAAAGGAATATAATGGCGGAGTGGCTTCATAAATTCGGTGACCATCTCATCTTCAATTTTAGAAAAGATCATTGAAAATCATAGAGTCCTTAAAAAGTTACCGTTAATTTAATCAACGAATAAATTATGTATTTTAGTAAATCCTTATTTTGCTGAAGTCGTATTCGCTACGATGCCTTATGTTTTTGAATAAATAAATGCTAGTTTCAAAATCTTTGGTTTTATTAATAATTTTGTTTTTATGATGTGTATTCCAAACTTTAATTTTATTTCTATTTTAATCTATTAGTTGGCCATATCACATCTACAATAATGAGATATGACAACATGTTAGTTAATTATAAAAAAAATTTTATCATATTTTGCTCTCAGTTTTCCATTATTTTTGCTTAAAATATGTTAAATATGTGAATGAGATTTTAAAGTAGTCATAAATATTTCTCGTATCTCTATTTTTAATACTTTTATTTCAGTTTGAAAAAAAAATAGCCATATTATCTAGATTTACCCTCCATCATAAACTTTTCCTTTGTATTTTTGATTTCAAAGAAAGTTTATAAAACATTTATAAAAGTTTAAATTATTTCCAAATTCCACATAGTTCCATTATCGTAACTTAAGAAAATGTGTTGCAAAACATGTTTGGTGCTCTCTGAAACATATTATCATTTATGAATAGCAGAGAGTGCGAGCTTTTCTCGAATTTTTAAACAACTCTTTAAAATATTTCTGTTGCCTTCACGTAACGTATTTTAATTTTAAAAAAATCGCTTCAGGTACTGAGATAAATAAGAAAATTAGTTTCTTTGATCGAATGGCGTTACTTGTTTTCTATTCATACTATTTAATTGGAAAATTTGGAATTTTTGAATTAAATAACTGATTTCAAATATTTAAAGCAAGATAAATAATTTATTTGTTTTCAAGATAGTCAAATCTTTTGGCCTCCTTTCGCAATGTAATATTTGTTTTGTATTTTTTTACAATAACAATATAAATGGAAAATAAAGCAATTTTACTAATTAAGCATTTATATATATTTATATATATTTGTAAAACAAATGCTGCATATGAATTAAAGCAAAAGAATTTTCATATTTCTATATGGGGAAAACAATTGCTTTTTTCTTACCATGTTATCATAAATAAGAAATTAAGGAAAATTTATAGATATGAAACTTTTAAACTAAATTAGATTTCTGGGGACTGGAATTTTTAGAAAATTTCTATACATTTTATAAGAAATTCAAATTATTATTTTCCGACTTTGTTATTATAAATGAAAAATTAAAAACTTATCCCAAATTACTTTTAATTTGAAATTAAGGAATTAAAAATTAATATTAATTAAATTATTATAAAGAGTTTACGTAAAACAAAAGGTATATATGTAATATTTTAAAAGATAAAATTCCAGCCAATAGACTTGATTTTAGTACTGTTAAGCATTTTACCTGCAGAATACAATGGCTTCCACATACTTATGAATAGAAAATTAAAAACAAAAATATTAATTATTCAATTATAAATATTTAAAACAAAATAAATGTCATGTAAGAATTCATTTCAAGATAAAATTGAAGTTATTGAACATCATAGCGATTTTCTTAATCTTTTACAGAAGAATTTTTTTAAGAAAAAATTATTTACGCATAAGAAGAATAAATGTGTTTGTTTGCAAAACACAAGTTTCTTCCATTTTCCTAAGAGAGCCATTTAAGAAATGGCTTTTTTTACTGCCAGTTACGAACTTATTTATACTAAATGGAAGAAAGTGCAAATGGCGTGTTATTGCATACTGAAAGATAAAGTTTCTTTTCAAAGAAAATTATGTTGATAATTCTCCGTCGTCGAACAGCTTTAGTTGCTGAACATCAACACATTTTTTTCCTGACTTTTTTATTTTCAACTTAAAGTATTTTGTTAAAAGTTTATATTCCTTTTTTTTTTGCTTCTCTTACTTTCATTAAACTTCTTTCTATAAATGTGCGTTTATAAATCAGAAAGCGTTTTATAAATCTTTGAAATGTTCAATGATTCAAAAGGGATTATATATTCTAAATTTGAAACTTAATATCTTATGCATCTAATGATTATAAATAAAAATATCTGACTTCATTATCCCTTACAGTTGAAAATTATCACTAATGATTGAGAAATATTGTATTTAATTAAAGATTATTGTAACTGGAATTCTTTTTTATACTTGAGAATTATTTTTATAATAAATTTTACTAAAATCATTACCAAAGTGCTTCGATATGTGTTTTTGTCTTCCCAGTGATTTTATCATATTCTCTATTAAGTTTTGTCGATATTTTTTAGTTCTCTATTAAGTTTTGTCGATATATTGTATTTCTTTATCTCTTTGGTACTATTTAAGCGAATCAAACAAATTTTCCCTCAACTATAAAACTGCGTTCTGTTAACGTAATTTTATGTAAAATATTTTTTTTCGAATATTTTTTTATAATTAATTGTCTAAAGTTTTACCTCATTTTATACTACAAAGCTTTAAATGACACAAAAATCTTTGAGTAAAATAAACTGAATATTTTTAAGCGATTCTTCAAAAAGAAAAACTTATTTTTAAACGACCCTATTTCAAGCCGTATCCGAATAATTGTGTGCAAATTTTTGTACGTAGACATTTGAAAATAGATAGTTTGAAAATGAAGAGAAAATGTACCTGAATAAGAAAGGAACAAATAATAATTATTATTATTTTTACAATAAATCATCTGCGGAAAAGCGAGTTTTATGATTGTTAGGTGAAAATATTCACTTAAATAGTTCTAGAGATATGACGATTTACGCAAAATGTGACATGAATTATAAGGGTTCCAACCATTTGATCACTCTTCCGGTTTAACTATTGTGTCCATATTTTCAAAATTGCTGCTACGCTACCTATTTTGTGGTTTTGCAGGCAAACTATGTTGATAAAAGTTAAGTTTAAACAAGGAAGGCTTGTTTTTGGATCAGGTTTTGTAACTCAAATTACACTTTGAACAAATTATTGCATAAATTATTTTGCATGCTTAGGGTCAATCTATTACATTATTAAAATTGCAAATTAGTACTTAAAAATCTTATCATTAGACCAAAAGTTAAGAATCTGTTTCATTTTAAATTTTCGCGTTGTGCATACACTGAGAAGAAAAGTATGGCCTCTGGCTCTAAGTATCGGTAATCAAAAAGTATCGGTAATTTCTGTAATTTTTACTGAAATACTTTGACAATAAATTTGGTTAAATTAGAAATAAATATGGTTTCACAATATGTGGTAAATGTAGGTAATTTTATCATGATACCCTTAGAGCATTACATAAAAATCATTTATTCTGTTACTTTTACGTTTGTTTTGTGTTTTTTACTGATTATGTGGTTATGAGAATTATAATTTTCAAAACTGGAATTTTCGGTAAACAAAAACCATATGAATGAAAAAATTACCAAATAAATGGTTGAAAAAAGTATGTTTTGAGTTTTTTTTCTTTTTTTTTTTTTTTGAAATCTAATTATGGTTTTATTTATCAGAAATTTCATTACCATACAGAACAACAATTTTACTAGATTCTTTTTTCTCCATGAACATTTACTATTCTACAACAATTTGTACGCATTTGAGGGCAAATTTAACTGTTTCTTTTTCCTATCCTTGTTCAGCATATTGATTTAAAAATTGACTAAATTGACCGCTGAAACAGTAACATTTTGAAGAAATGACACAGGTTTGATAAGCGCATGCAGTTTTCTTTTCACGTCTATGAAAGTTTAAAAAAAATGAAATCCAACGTGAATCGTAAAGTAATATTAACGTCTTAAACAATCATTAAATATTATTATAATGATTTTCTTTGACAAGATTATGTTTGGTATAGATTTGTCAACCAAATTATAGAATTTTTTATATATATAATATATATATATATATATATATATATATATATATATATATATATATATATATATATATATATATATATATATATATATATATATATATATATATATATATATATATATATATATATATATATATATATATATATATATATATATATATATATATATGAACTTAAATGTCATTGTTTTCAATTGATTATCAAAGTAAAAATAAATTGTTTTTAGTTCAGTTCATTAAACGTTTATTAAAAATTCTTACCCAAACAAACAATAAGGATTTAGTCTGAATTTTTTTCGAGAATCTCTGTTCTCGTGGTAAGACCTGATGAAAACAAGTTTCAACCTGTCCCCCTTAATGCTAGGATGCTAGAGCCACGAACGTTTCAGTTCTGGAAAGTTAATCGACAGTTAATACACGTATGGAAGATGAAACTATATCTAAGGCAGAAGGTTTTAATGGGCCCCAGAACAATATTTATTGCAGGTTTCTTCCTCAAAGAACAAAAAGCCTTATTTTCATATTTTGTGGAATTTTTGAAGACCTTTATTCAAAAATGAAGCTTTTATGTAGATATGAAGAAATTCTCTACAATTTTTTTAAAAAAAATCTATTTAACAAACACTATATTTTTAAAATATATTTTGGCCGGGCCCTCAGCAGTCACGGGCGTGATTTTCCCTAATGTCGACTCCTGGGCACCTCTACTCTCCGCGGTTTTATTTAAGAACTGTTTCATCGCATTATCTAGTAACCCTCACAGAGAGGCAGCCCTATGCTCGGCTCAATACAGCACTCGCAAAAATTGAAAGGAATCTTCGCGTTCATGGATATTTTTAAAAGTTACTTGTTTAAAAGTTGCTTGTTGAATTAAGTGAAAATTTTATCCTCGTTCAAGACTAGAAAAATTTAAATAACGAGAAAAAATATTTCGTCCTTCAATAAAGAAAGAAGTAGAAAAATCTGCCTTAATATCGTAAAGCGACAATACATACACACAATTATTTCAGTTAATTATACAAATATTTCGGTAAAAATAAATTTACAAATGGAAGCTATTCCTGTAAATTAAATAAAAATTTGGCGTAGTACAATATTTATATCTTCAGAATAATCAATTTCTCTTAAATACCTTAATTAAGTTTAAAAAAAGTATCTCCCACATAAATCATCACATTATTAAGTGTTCATATTCTTAGCTTTTATTTTTAGAATAAAGTATCACAATTTTTTTTAAGCAGTATGAAAAATAATTATTTTCATTTCCTTCATTTTTACCAATTTTTTTCAATTATTTCTATTTTAGAAATAGTGTGTATCTTCCTTCAAAATGCTTACAATACGTTTAAAAAAAACTACATATATTTCATACTGAACAATTTTTGATTGAAAATATTTTCTTCATATGAGAGTCTTAAAAAAAAATGAGAAAAATTTTCATTAAATTTTTTCAAATATTTTCCAGAAAATGCTTACTATTATGAAAATAAGAGGAAAAAATATTTTTAAATAAAGCATTGACATAAAGACGCAAATTCACTACTATTTTCGTATAGTTAATTTATCTTTCTTAACATCAAATCATACTTATTAAAACTTAAAATTGTGGCGGCTGAACTTTTTTTTAATATCTATATATATATTTCTCTTACACGGCGACAAAAAAGAGCCTCATTACAACTCCCCGAATGGCAACGCTAGAAAATCGACCAATGATTGCCGCTAAAAATGTCACATGCCAAATTAAGCTGATCTGGCTCAACATATAGCGCTTTTAAAAACGGAAACTGAAATAACCAGACAGAGCATTCTCATCAAATGTGATCTCTTTCGAAATTCACCCTTTTACCTGCGGCAATCTCATACTATTAAGCTAGGCTGAAGTGAGTAGTCTTTGTCGATAGATCTCTACTTTAGTATTTTGTCGAAAGCGCTTTTTTTCACGAATTTATATATTACGAATTTATTTGACGATTTTTGATTTATATCACGAATTTATTTGTTTTATTATTGTTATTAGTTATTCATTGAAAAATGAGTCTCAGTCGTGCTGCTACGCTTTAAGATTTTATACTATAGCACACTTCTAATAGGTTTAACGAATTACATGTCATTTATTTGAATTCAAATTTATTTTAATGACTTAGTATTTACTGAAAAGATGTAATTTTTTCTAAAATAAAAAAAGTTTTTATATGGATTTAAATTATTGTTTTGAAATCGTAGAATTTTGTGCATTTGCAATGTACCTAAGTTAGTAGCGAGCTTGGTTTGCAAAGCAAACCATATAAGATTGCGTAGCAATTTTCGGGGGATGGCGAGAGTTAGCGAGCAGGGGGCGCAGCCCACTAGTATCTTAAATTTGTTAGGGAAAATTCCGATATTTTCTCATTCTCTTGCTTCAATCACTGTTATTTGTGCATATCTGAAATTATTCACCTTCTTTTTACTTGTTTACTAATTAATTTTATCATATATTTTGCTATGTACTTATCCTTTCATGCTATACTTCATTAATGTCATAACTTTTCCATCTTGTAACTTTTTATTCATAATTAAATAACAACTTTAGCTTATTCGATTCTGTAACTCAACAATTGGTCTATTTATTTTGCAATTTTTTTATTCAATTTATTTTATAAATTTTTTTTTATTCAATTGATGCGCTTCTAATAAAGATAAAAATACTATGAAAATTATTAAATTTATTGCCACTCTGAAATGAGGCCTGTTTTTTTCCTTTACACATTTACTGACTTAGAGCGCTTTTTCATTGCACGACACGATACCGTCAAAACGGATCCGAATCTCGGCGAACGGTATAGGGTCAACTGAAATACATGGTCAGCAACGCAGCGCATTTTCACTCATCGATACGATAACGATTATGTCGTATCCGACAAGGCGATATCGTTTGTCGGAATCAAATGTCGGCTAAGCACGCACGTTTCTCCTCAAATCGTGCCGATTTTATTTGTTGTTGTAAATCTTTCCTGTTGCATCTCCTCTTTTGATATCATTATTTTATTCTTTTAATCAATTTTAATAGTTTATTTGATCATGTCAAATTTGAAAATAAAAGTTTTATATAATTTCTTCCATGTCTGGTTATATATTTCTAATCTTATGATGTTGCATTTTTTAAATTATAATGACGTTGAAAGACTTAAACAATCATAAAAGTTTTGTTGAAAATTTTTATAAATCCATTATATGCTCTAATGAAAAAATTATATTCTTATAATAGTAATGGTTTGATAAGAAGACAAATAAAGACCCTTATGTATTTCAAACAGAATTCAATCTAACTGCCGGGTTCTGCTTGATTGAATAATAAAAAGTCTGTTCCCTGATTCAACTGAAGCATTTTTTGAAACATGATAGAACGGCTTCAAAAGAAAAAATTGATAAAACTCATTTAAAAAATCATCTAACATGATTATTCTAAATGAAACTAATATTTTAATTCGAGTTTTTAAAAAAACGTTGATACTTTAAAGCATTTAAAGAATTTAAGTAATATTAAGTGATTACAGACATAAATTAGCGAGCAAACGCCAAATCGAAAGCCATATAAAAATTATTCCTCATTAACATCACTCTTGTTCTTGGTTACGCTCATTCGGACGTATAATTAAAAAATTTATTTGGGACTTTTTGTAGCTTATGGAAAAGCGCATAAGAATCTCCTTCAACAAATCTTGCTTCATACATTTCGTGGGTACTTACCTACTAACGCCACCGCAGAAGAAGTTGTGCAAATGCGCCAATAAGGAGCAATCCTGTTGTTCGCACACAGCAACCCAGTTTTCGCAGGCAGTTATCTTTTGGATTCCTTGTTGCCTTGTTGTTTGCTGATTTTTGACGTCATTTTTTAGTGCTACGAAAATGCGTCTTTGGGATTTGCCAAAAACAGAACAAGAAGCAATTTTATTTTTTCAGGAGCGAAATATTTTACCAAAAAAACGAAAATGTACCAGATCCCATGACATGAAACTTTATCTTGGTAAACGTACGTTTTGGAAATGTAATTTAAAACAGTGTGATCAGCAAGTGGGACTTTTTTTAATATTAGGTACTTTTATTGCATTTTCTCTAGATAAAATCACATTACGCAGAAACATCTTAGTGTCGACATGGAAATGATGTTTTATTTTTAGATGTCTTGGAAATGTGACATACCATTATATATCTACTATCTCTTCGTATTTAAATTTTAAAGAAGTTCATAGTTAAAGAAGTTATTTGTAGTTGATACAATTTTTTATATATTTTATCTTTCAAGAGTAATATTTGTTCGAAAAAAGTATACTTTGAAAAATTCAAGATATACATTTAATACTTGAAATATATTCAAGATTTTGTTTAGATTGAAAAAGTATGTCAAGAAAAATATACAAGTTTTTTTTTTTTTTTTTTTAACTTTTATAGAAATATCATTCCAGCTATTTTAAATGGCTTTTTAGGAGTACATTTGAAATAAATTCATGTACTGAAAAGTTAAATTCAGAATGAGCACTCATATCAAAAGGATATCAACGTAAAAATAGTAGGTATTTTTTTACGAAAAAATATTTTAAAATTGTTACAGCTGAAAGCATTTTTGAAAATGATCTCTATTAAAATAGCATATGAATCTTCGACAGCAAATATTTAAAAGTAGAGGCTTTATTTGAATTTTAAAGACCAATCGTATTTCAGAATTTTTTCTTTTCAGAAAAGTAAATCCAGCTTATCTAGATATCTATTCAACTGTTTCTAAAATGCAGTATGCTTAGCAGAAGGACTGTTTGAATATGTTAGAAAATGTTTTTTTTTATCAGGATATTTATTTTTTTAAAATAATTTGCATAAGCCTAGGAAAAAGTTTTTTTTTCTCTTCTTATGAAAAAAGGAAGATTTTTTAAAAAAGAGAATATAGTGAATGTACTTTAAAATTTAAATATTGCTTTTTTTATTCTTTTATTAAGAGCTTTTTTGTTTTTTTTTTCTGAACAATTCGATTTCTTTTAAAGAAACAAATATACAGATAGTCATATTTGCTGCTATGTAGCGAAAGAAGAACTAAAGAAAAACGTAAAGGAATATAATGGCGGAGTGGCTTCATAAATTCGGTGACCATCTCATCTTCAATTTTAGAAAAGATCATTGAAAATCATAGAGTCCTTAAAAAGTTACCGTTAATTTAATCAACGAATAAATTATGTATTTTAGTAAATCCTTATTTTGCTGAAGTCGTATTCGCTACGATGCCTTATGTTTTTGAATAAATAAATGCTAGTTTCAAAATCTTTGGTTTTATTAATAATTTTGTTTTTATGATGTGTATTCCAAACTTTAATTTTATTTCTATTTTAATCTATTAGTTGGCCATATCACATCTACAATAATGAGATATGACAACATGTTAGTTAATTATAAAAAAAATTTTATCATATTTTGCTCTCAGTTTTCCATTATTTTTGCTTAAAATATGTTAAATATGTGAATGAGATTTTAAAGTAGTCATAAATATTTCTCGTATCTCTATTTTTAATACTTTTATTTCAGTTTGAAAAAAAAATAGCCATATTATCTAGATTTACCCTCCATCATAAACTTTTCCTTTGTATTTTTGATTTCAAAGAAAGTTTATAAAACATTTATAAAAGTTTAAATTATTTCCAAATTCCACATAGTTCCATTATCGTAACTTAAGAAAATGTGTTGCAAAACATGTTTGGTGCTCTCTGAAACATATTATCATTTATGAATAGCAGAGAGTGCGAGCTTTTCTCGAATTTTTAAACAACTCTTTAAAATATTTCTGTTGCCTTCACGTAACGTATTTTAATTTTAAAAAAATCGCTTCAGGTACTGAGATAAATAAGAAAATTAGTTTCTTTGATCGAATGGCGTTACTTGTTTTCTATTCATACTATTTAATTGGAAAATTTGGAATTTTTGAATTAAATAACTGATTTCAAATATTTAAAGCAAGATAAATAATTTATTTGTTTTCAAGATAGTCAAATCTTTTGGCCTCCTTTCGCAATGTAATATTTGTTTTGTATTTTTTTACAATAACAATATAAATGGAAAATAAAGCAATTTTACTAATTAAGCATTTATATATATTTATATATATTTGTAAAACAAATGCTGCATATGAATTAAAGCAAAAGAATTTTCATATTTCTATATGGGGAAAACAATTGCTTTTTTCTTACCATGTTATCATAAATAAGAAATTAAGGAAAATTTATAGATATGAAACTTTTAAACTAAATTAGATTTCTGGGGACTGGAATTTTTAGAAAATTTCTATACATTTTATAAGAAATTCAAATTATTATTTTCCGACTTTGTTATTATAAATGAAAAATTAAAAACTTATCCCAAATTACTTTTAATTTGAAATTAAGGAATTAAAAATTAATATTAATTAAATTATTATAAAGAGTTTACGTAAAACAAAAGGTATATATGTAATATTTTAAAAGATAAAATTCCAGCCAATAGACTTGATTTTAGTACTGTTAAGCATTTTACCTGCAGAATACAATGGCTTCCACATACTTATGAATAGAAAATTAAAAACAAAAATATTAATTATTCAATTATAAATATTTAAAACAAAATAAATGTCATGTAAGAATTCATTTCAAGATAAAATTGAAGTTATTGAACATCATAGCGATTTTCTTAATCTTTTACAGAAGAATTTTTTTAAGAAAAAATTATTTACGCATAAGAAGAATAAATGTGTTTGTTTGCAAAACACAAGTTTCTTCCATTTTCCTAAGAGAGCCATTTAAGAAATGGCTTTTTTTACTGCCAGTTACGAACTTATTTATACTAAATGGAAGAAAGTGCAAATGGCGTGTTATTGCATACTGAAAGATAAAGTTTCTTTTCAAAGAAAATTATGTTGATAATTCTCCGTCGTCGAACAGCTTTAGTTGCTGAACATCAACACATTTTTTTCCTGACTTTTTTATTTTCAACTTAAAGTATTTTGTTAAAAGTTTATATTCCTTTTTTTTTTGCTTCTCTTACTTTCATTAAACTTCTTTCTATAAATGTGCGTTTATAAATCAGAAAGCGTTTTATAAATCTTTGAAATGTTCAATGATTCAAAAGGGATTATATATTCTAAATTTGAAACTTAATATCTTATGCATCTAATGATTATAAATAAAAATATCTGACTTCATTATCCCTTACAGTTGAAAATTATCACTAATGATTGAGAAATATTGTATTTAATTAAAGATTATTGTAACTGGAATTCTTTTTTATACTTGAGAATTATTTTTATAATAAATTTTACTAAAATCATTACCAAAGTGCTTCGATATGTGTTTTTGTCTTCCCAGTGATTTTATCATATTCTCTATTAAGTTTTGTCGATATTTTTTAGTTCTCTATTAAGTTTTGTCGATATATTGTATTTCTTTATCTCTTTGGTACTATTTAAGCGAATCAAACAAATTTTCCCTCAACTATAAAACTGCGTTCTGTTAACGTAATTTTATGTAAAATATTTTTTTTCGAATATTTTTTTATAATTAATTGTCTAAAGTTTTACCTCATTTTATACTACAAAGCTTTAAATGACACAAAAATCTTTGAGTAAAATAAACTGAATATTTTTAAGCGATTCTTCAAAAAGAAAAACTTATTTTTAAACGACCCTATTTCAAGCCGTATCCGAATAATTGTGTGCAAATTTTTGTACGTAGACATTTGAAAATAGATAGTTTGAAAATGAAGAGAAAATGTACCTGAATAAGAAAGGAACAAATAATAATTATTATTATTTTTACAATAAATCATCTGCGGAAAAGCGAGTTTTATGATTGTTAGGTGAAAATATTCACTTAAATAGTTCTAGAGATATGACGATTTACGCAAAATGTGACATGAATTATAAGGGTTCCAACCATTTGATCACTCTTCCGGTTTAACTATTGTGTCCATATTTTCAAAATTGCTGCTACGCTACCTATTTTGTGGTTTTGCAGGCAAACTATGTTGATAAAAGTTAAGTTTAAACAAGGAAGGCTTGTTTTTGGATCAGGTTTTGTAACTCAAATTACACTTTGAACAAATTATTGCATAAATTATTTTGCATGCTTAGGGTCAATCTATTACATTATTAAAATTGCAAATTAGTACTTAAAAATCTTATCATTAGACCAAAAGTTAAGAATCTGTTTCATTTTAAATTTTCGCGTTGTGCATACACTGAGAAGAAAAGTATGGCCTCTGGCTCTAAGTATCGGTAATCAAAAAGTATCGGTAATTTCTGTAATTTTTACTGAAATACTTTGACAATAAATTTGGTTAAATTAGAAATAAATATGGTTTCACAATATGTGGTAAATGTAGGTAATTTTATCATGATACCCTTAGAGCATTACATAAAAATCATTTATTCTGTTACTTTTACGTTTGTTTTGTGTTTTTTACTGATTATGTGGTTATGAGAATTATAATTTTCAAAACTGGAATTTTCGGTAAACAAAAACCATATGAATGAAAAAATTACCAAATAAATGGTTGAAAAAAGTATGTTTTGAGTTTTTTTTCTTTTTTTTTTTTTTGAAATCTAATTATGGTTTTATTTATCAGAAATTTCATTACCATACAGAACAACAATTTTACTAGATTCTTTTTTCTCCATGAACATTTACTATTCTACAACAATTTGTACGCATTTGAGGGCAAATTTAACTGTTTCTTTTTCCTATCCTTGTTCAGCATATTGATTTAAAAATTGACTAAATTGACCGCTGAAACAGTAACATTTTGAAGAAATGACACAGGTTTGATAAGCGCATGCAGTTTTCTTTTCACGTCTATGAAAGTTTAAAAAAAATGAAATCCAACGTGAATCGTAAAGTAATATTAACGTCTTAAACAATCATTAAATATTATTATAATGATTTTCTTTGACAAGATTATGTTTGGTATAGATTTGTCAACCAAATTATAGAATTTTTTATATATATAAATATATATATATATATATATATATATATATATATATATATATATATATATATATATATATATATATATATATATATATATATATATATATATATATATATATATATATATATATATATATATATATATATATATATATATATATATATATATATATATATATATATATATATATATATATATATATATATATATATATATATATATATATATATATATATGAACTTAAATGTCATTGTTTTCAATTGATTATCAAAGTAAAAATAAATTGTTTTTAGTTCAGTTCATTAAACGTTTATTAAAAATTCTTACCCAAACAAACAATAAGGATTTAGTCTGAATTTTTTTCGAGAATCTCTGTTCTCGTGGTAAGACCTGATGAAAACAAGTTTCAACCTGTCCCCCTTAATGCTAGGATGCTAGAGCCACGAACGTTTCAGTTCTGGAAAGTTAATCGACAGTTAATACACGTATGGAAGATGAAACTATATCTAAGGCAGAAGGTTTTAATGGGCCCCAGAATAATATTTATTGCAGGTTTCTTCCTCAAAGAACAAAAAGCCTTATTTTCATATTTTGTGGAATTTTTGAAGACCTTTATTAAAAAATGAAGCTTTTATGTAGATATGAAGAAATTCTCTACAATTTTTTTAAAAAAAATCTATTTAACAAACACTATATTTTTAAAATATATTTTGGCCGGGCCCTCAGCAGTCACGGGCGTGATTTTCCCTAATGTCGACTCCTGGGCACCTCTACTCTCCACGGTTTTATTTAAGAACTGTTTCATCGCATTATCTAGTAACCCTCACAGAGAGGCAGCCCTATGCTCGGCTCAATACAGCACTCGCAAAAATTGAAAGGAATCTTCGCGTTCATGGATATTTTTAAAAGTTACTTGTTTAAAAGTTGCTTGTTGAATTAAGTGAAAATTTTATCCTCGTTCAAGACTAGAAAAATTTAAATAACGAGAAAAAATATTTCGTCCTTCAATAAAGAAAGAAGTAGAAAAATCTGCCTTAATATCGTAAAGCGACAATACATACACACAATTATTTCAGTTAATTATACAAATATTTCGGTAAAAATAAATTTACAAATGGAAGCTATTCCTGTAAATTAAATAAAAATTTGGCGTAGTACAATATTTATATCTTCAGAATAATCAATTTCTCTTAAATACCTTAATTAAGTTTAAAAAAAGTATCTCCCACATAAATCATCACATTATTAAGTGTTCATATTCTTAGCTTTTATTTTTAGAATAAAGTATCACAATTTTTTTTAAGCAGTATGAAAAATAATTATTTTCATTTCCTTCATTTTTACCAATTTTTTTCAATTATTTCTATTTTAGAAATAGTGTGTATCTTCCTTCAAAATGCTTACAATACGTTTAAAAAAAACTACATATATTTCATACTGAACAATTTTTGATTGAAAATATTTTCTTCATATGAGAGTCTTAAAAAAAAATGAGAAAAATTTTCATTAAATTTTTTCAAATATTTTCCAGAAAATGCTTACTATTATGAAAATAAGAGGAAAAAATATTTTTAAATAAAGCATTGACATAAAGACGCAAATTCACTACTATTTTCGTATAGTTAATTTATCTTTCTTAACATCAAATCATACTTATTAAAACTTAAAATTGTGGCGGCTGAACTTTTTTTTAATATCTATATATATATTTCTCTTACACGGCGACAAAAAAGAGCCTCATTACAACTCCCCGAATGGCAACGCTAGAAAATCGACCAATGATTGCCGCTAAAAATGTCACATGCCAAATTAAGCTGATCTGGCTCAACATATAGCGCTTTTAAAAACGGAAACTGAAATAACCAGACAGAGCATTCTCATCAAATGTGATCTCTTTCGAAATTCACCCTTTTACCTGCGGCAATCTCATACTATTAAGCTAGGCTGAAGTGAGTAGTCTTTGTCGATAGATCTCTACTTTAGTATTTTGTCGAAAGCGCTTTTTTTCACGAATTTATATATTACGAATTTATTTGACGATTTTTGATTTATATCACGAATTTATTTGTTTTATTATTGTTATTAGTTATTCATTGAAAAATGAGTCTCAGTCGTGCTGCTACGCTTTAAGATTTTATACTATAGCACACTTCTAATAGGTTTAACGAATTACATGTCATTTATTTGAATTCAAATTTATTTTAATGACTTAGTATTTACTGAAAAGATGTAATTTTTTCTAAAATAAAAAAAGTTTTTATATGGATTTAAATTATTGTTTTGAAATCGTAGAATTTTGTGCATTTGCAATGTACCTAAGTTAGTAGCGAGCTTGGTTTGCAAAGCAAACCATATAAGATTGCGTAGCAATTTTCGGGGGATGGCGAGAGTTAGCGAGCAGGGGGCGCAGCCCACTAGTATCTTAAATTTGTTAGGGAAAATTCCGATATTTTCTCATTCTCTTGCTTCAATCACTGTTATTTGTGCATATCTGAAATTATTCACCTTCTTTTTACTTGTTTACTAATTAATTTTATCATATATTTTGCTATGTACTTATCCTTTCATGCTATACTTCATTAATGTCATAACTTTTCCATCTTGTAACTTTTTATTCATAATTAAATAACAACTTTAGCTTATTCGATTCTGTAACTCAACAATTGGTCTATTTATTTTGCAATTTTTTTATTCAATTTATTTTATAAATTTTTTTTTATTCAATTGATGCGCTTCTAATAAAGATAAAAATACTATGAAAATTATTAAATTTATTGCCACTCTGAAATGAGGCCTGTTTTTTTCCTTTACACATTTACTGACTTAGAGCGCTTTTTCATTGCACGACACGATACCGTCAAAACGGATCCGAATCTCGGCGAACGGTATAGGGTCAACTGAAATACATGGTCAGCAACGCAGCGCATTTTCACTCATCGATACGATAACGATTATGTCGTATCCGACAAGGCGATATCGTTTGTCGGAATCAAATGTCGGCTAAGCACGCACGTTTCTCCTCAAATCGTGCCGATTTTATTTGTTGTTGTAAATCTTTCCTGTTGCATCTCCTCTTTTGATATCATTATTTTATTCTTTTAATCAATTTTAATAGTTTATTTGATCATGTCAAATTTGAAAATAAAAGTTTTATATAATTTCTTCCATGTCTGGTTATATATTTCTAATCTTATGATGTTGCATTTTTTAAATTATAATGACGTTGAAAGACTTAAACAATCATAAAAGTTTTGTTGAAAATTTTTATAAATCCATTATATGCTCTAATGAAAAAATTATATTCTTATAATAGTAATGGTTTGATAAGAAGACAAATAAAGACCCTTATGTATTTCAAACAGAATTCAATCTAACTGCCGGGTTCTGCTTGATTGAATAATAAAAAGTCTGTTCCCTGATTCAACTGAAGCATTTTTTGAAACATGATAGAACGGCTTCAAAAGAAAAAATTGATAAAACTCATTTAAAAAATCATCTAACATGATTATTCTAAATGAAACTAATATTTTAATTCGAGTTTTTAAAAAAACGTTGATACTTTAAAGCATTTAAAGAATTTAAGTAATATTAAGTGATTACAGACATAAATTAGCGAGCAAACGCCAAATCGAAAGCCATATAAAAATTATTCCTCATTAACATCACTCTTGTTCTTGGTTACGCTCATTCGGACGTATAATTAAAAAATTTATTTGGGACTTTTTGTAGCTTATGGAAAAGCACATAAGAATCTCCTTCAACAAATCTTGCTTCATACATTTCGTGGGTACTTACCTACTAACGCCACCGCAGAAGAAGTTGTGCAAATGCGCCAATAAGGAGCAATCCTGTTGTTCGCACACAGCAACCCAGTTTTCGCAGGCAGTTATCTTTTGGATTCCTTGTTGCCTTGTTGTTTGCTGATTTTTGACGTCATTTTTTAGTGCTACGAAAATGCGTCTTTGGGATTTGCCAAAAACAGAACAAGAAGCAATTTTATTTTTTCAGGAGCGAAATATTTTACCAAAAAAACGAAAATGTACCAGATCCCATGACATGAAACTTTATCTTGGTAAACGTACGTTTTGGAAATGTAATTTAAAACAGTGTGATCAGCAAGTGGGACTTTTTTTAATATTAGGTACTTTTATTGCATTTTCTCTAGATAAAATCACATTACGCAGAAACATCTTAGTGTCGACATGGAAATGATGTTTTATTTTTAGATGTCTTGGAAATGTGACATACCATTATATATCTACTATCTCTTCGTATTTAAATTTTAAAGAAGTTCATAGTTAAAGAAGTTATTTGTAGTTGATACAATTTTTTATATATTTTATCTTTCAAGAGTAATATTTGTTCGAAAAAAGTATACTTTGAAAAATTCAAGATATACATTTAATACTTGAAATATATTCAAGATTTTGTTTAGATTGAAAAAGTATGTCAAGAAAAATATACAAGTTTTTTTTTTTTTTTTTTTAACTTTTATAGAAATATCATTCCAGCTATTTTAAATGGCTTTTTAGGAGTACATTTGAAATAAATTCATGTACTGAAAAGTTAAATTCAGAATGAGCACTCATATCAAAAGGATATCAACGTAAAAATAGTAGGTATTTTTTTACGAAAAAATATTTTAAAATTGTTACAGCTGAAAGCATTTTTGAAAATGATCTCTATTAAAATAGCATATGAATCTTCGACAGCAAATATTTAAAAGTAGAGGCTTTATTTGAATTTTAAAGACCAATCGTATTTCAGAATTTTTTCTTTTCAGAAAAGTAAATCCAGCTTATCTAGATATCTATTCAACTGTTTCTAAAATGCAGTATGCTTAGCAGAAGGACTGTTTGAATATGTTAGAAAATGTTTTTTTTTATCAGGATATTTATTTTTTTAAAATAATTTGCATAAGCCTAGGAAAAAGTTTTTTTTTCTCTTCTTATGAAAAAAGGAAGATTTTTTAAAAAAGAGAATATAGTGAATATACTTTAAAATTTAAATATTGCTTTTTTTATTCTTTTATTAAGAGCTTTTTTGTTTTTTTTTCTGAACAATTCGATTTCTTTTAAAGAAACAAATATACAGATAGTCATATTTGCTGCTATGTAGCGAAAGAAGAACTAAAGAAAAACGTAAAGGAATATAATGGCGGAGTGGCTTCATAAATTCGGTGACCATCTCATCTTCAATTTTAGAAAAGATCATTGAAAATCATAGAGTCCTTAAAAAGTTACCGTTAATTTAATCAACGAATAAATTATGTATTTTAGTAAATCCTTATTTTGCTGAAGTCGTATTCGCTACGATGCCTTATGTTTTTGAATAAATAAATGCTAGTTTCAAAATCTTTGGTTTTATTAATAATTTTGTTTTTATGATGTGTATTCCAAACTTTAATTTTATTTCTATTTTAATCTATTAGTTGGCCATATCACATCTACAATAATGAGATATGACAACATGTTAGTTAATTATAAAAAAAATTTTATCATATTTTGCTCTCAGTTTTCCATTATTTTTGCTTAAAATATGTTAAATATGTGAATGAGATTTTAAAGTAGTCATAAATATTTCTCGTATCTCTATTTTTAATACTTTTATTTCAGTTTGAAAAAAAAATAGCCATATTATCTAGATTTACCCTCCATCATAAACTTTTCCTTTGTATTTTTGATTTCAAAGAAAGTTTATAAAACATTTATAAAAGTTTAAATTATTTCCAAATTCCACATAGTTCCATTATCGTAACTTAAGAAAATGTGTTGCAAAACATGTTTGGTGCTCTCTGAAACATATTATCATTTATGAATAGCAGAGAGTGCGAGCTTTTCTCGAATTTTTAAACAACTCTTTAAAATATTTCTGTTGCCTTCACGTAACGTATTTTAATTTTAAAAAAATCGCTTCAGGTACTGAGATAAATAAGAAAATTAGTTTCTTTGATCGAATGGCGTTACTTGTTTTCTATTCATACTATTTAATTGGAAAATTTGGAATTTTTGAATTAAATAACTGATTTCAAATATTTAAAGCAAGATAAATAATTTATTTGTTTTCAAGATAGTCAAATCTTTTGGCCTCCTTTCGCAATGTAATATTTGTTTTGTATTTTTTTACAATAACAATATAAATGGAAAATAAAGCAATTTTACTAATTAAGCATTTATATATATTTATATATATTTGTAAAACAAATGCTGCATATGAATTAAAGCAAAAGAATTTTCATATTTCTATATGGGGAAAACAATTGCTTTTTTCTTACCATGTTATCATAAATAAGAAATTAAGGAAAATTTATAGATATGAAACTTTTAAACTAAATTAGATTTCTGGGGACTGGAATTTTTAGAAAATTTCTATACATTTTATAAGAAATTCAAATTATTATTTTCCGACTTTGTTATTATAAATGAAAAATTAAAAACTTATCCCAAATTACTTTTAATTTGAAATTAAGGAATTAAAAATTAATATTAATTAAATTATTATAAAGAGTTTACGTAAAACAAAAGGTATATATGTAATATTTTAAAAGATAAAATTCCAGCCAATAGACTTGATTTTAGTACTGTTAAGCATTTTACCTGCAGAATACAATGGCTTCCACATACTTATGAATAGAAAATTAAAAACAAAAATATTAATTATTCAATTATAAATATTTAAAACAAAATAAATGTCATGTAAGAATTCATTTCAAGATAAAATTGAAGTTATTGAACATCATAGCGATTTTCTTAATCTTTTACAGAAGAATTTTTTTAAGAAAAAATTATTTACGCATAAGAAGAATAAATGTGTTTGTTTGCAAAACACAAGTTTCTTCCATTTTCCTAAGAGAGCCATTTAAGAAATGGCTTTTTTTACTGCCAGTTACGAACTTATTTATACTAAATGGAAGAAAGTGCAAATGGCGTGTTATTGCATACTGAAAGATAAAGTTTCTTTTCAAAGAAAATTATGTTGATAATTCTCCGTCGTCGAACAGCTTTAGTTGCTGAACATCAACACATTTTTTTCCTGACTTTTTTATTTTCAACTTAAAGTATTTTGTTAAAAGTTTATATTCCTTTTTTTTTTGCTTCTCTTACTTTCATTAAACTTCTTTCTATAAATGTGCGTTTATAAATCAGAAAGCGTTTTATAAATCTTTGAAATGTTCAATGATTCAAAAGGGATTATATATTCTAAATTTGAAACTTAATATCTTATGCATCTAATGATTATAAATAAAAATATCTGACTTCATTATCCCTTACAGTTGAAAATTATCACTAATGATTGAGAAATATTGTATTTAATTAAAGATTATTGTAACTGGAATTCTTTTTTATACTTGAGAATTATTTTTATAATAAATTTTACTAAAATCATTACCAAAGTGCTTCGATATGTGTTTTTGTCTTCCCAGTGATTTTATCATATTCTCTATTAAGTTTTGTCGATATTTTTTAGTTCTCTATTAAGTTTTGTCGATATATTGTATTTCTTTATCTCTTTGGTACTATTTAAGCGAATCAAACAAATTTTCCCTCAACTATAAAACTGCGTTCTGTTAACGTAATTTTATGTAAAATATTTTTTTTCGAATATTTTTTTATAATTAATTGTCTAAAGTTTTACCTCATTTTATACTACAAAGCTTTAAATGACACAAAAATCTTTGAGTAAAATAAACTGAATATTTTTAAGCGATTCTTCAAAAAGAAAAACTTATTTTTAAACGACCCTATTTCAAGCCGTATCCGAATAATTGTGTGCAAATTTTTGTACGTAGACATTTGAAAATAGATAGTTTGAAAATGAAGAGAAAATGTACCTGAATAAGAAAGGAACAAATAATAATTATTATTATTTTTACAATAAATCATCTGCGGAAAAGCGAGTTTTATGATTGTTAGGTGAAAATATTCACTTAAATAGTTCTAGAGATATGACGATTTACGCAAAATGTGACATGAATTATAAGGGTTCCAACCATTTGATCACTCTTCCGGTTTAACTATTGTGTCCATATTTTCAAAATTGCTGCTACGCTACCTATTTTGTGGTTTTGCAGGCAAACTATGTTGATAAAAGTTAAGTTTAAACAAGGAAGGCTTGTTTTTGGATCAGGTTTTGTAACTCAAATTACACTTTGAACAAATTATTGCATAAATTATTTTGCATGCTTAGGGTCAATCTATTACATTATTAAAATTGCAAATTAGTACTTAAAAATCTTATCATTAGACCAAAAGTTAAGAATCTGTTTCATTTTAAATTTTCGCGTTGTGCATACACTGAGAAGAAAAGTATGGCCTCTGGCTCTAAGTATCGGTAATCAAAAAGTATCGGTAATTTCTGTAATTTTTACTGAAATACTTTGACAATAAATTTGGTTAAATTAGAAATAAATATGGTTTCACAATATGTGGTAAATGTAGGTAATTTTATCATGATACCCTTAGAGCATTACATAAAAATTATTTATTCTGTTACTTTTACGTTTGTTTTGTGTTTTTTACTGATTATGTGGTTATGAGAATTATAATTTTCAAAACTGGAATTTTCGGTAAACAAAAACCATATGAATGAAAAAATTACCAAATAAATGGTTGAAAAAAGTATGTTTTGAGTTTTTTTTCTTTTTTTTTTTTTGAAATCTAATTATGGTTTTATTTATCAGAAATTTCATTACCATACAGAACAACAATTTTACTAGATTCTTTTTTCTCCATGAACATTTACTATTCTACAACAATTTGTACGCATTTGAGGGCAAATTTAACTGTTTCTTTTTCCTATCCTTGTTCAGCATATTGATTTAAAAATTGACTAAATTGACCGCTGAAACAGTAACATTTTGAAGAAATGACACAGGTTTGATAAGCGCATGCAGTTTTCTTTTCACGTCTATGAAAGTTTAAAAAAAATGAAATCCAACGTGAATCGTAAAGTAATATTAACGTCTTAAACAATCATTAAATATTATTATAATGATTTTCTTTGACAAGATTATGTTTGGTATAGATTTGTCAACCAAATTATAGAATTTTCGATACATTTTTAAAGTTAGGATTTTATTAAGAAAATACTACATGCATATGAAAGATATTACTGACAAAAAAAATATTTGAATGTAGGGTAGAATATTGACTAATCAAATCCCACAATAATATAATCAACTACATGTGGATGATGCAAAAGAAAGAAAAATGTAGCTTTAAAGATATTTTTATATTTATACTGTGATACATGCACACTAATTAACGTCGACTGCTTTATTAAATATTTTAAAACTTATTTTCTGAAGAGTAATTGTTTTGGCAAAATAATTATCATATTCATGAGTTGTATTATATGAATAGCAAGCACCTGTCATACTCAAGAATAAGCGCTAAGTAGAGAAGAAAAAAATATGAAACATACATTTAAAAAGCAACTTTCATTTGTTTATTCAATAAGGTCCCTATTTTAAACAACAAAAAAAAAGACATTCACAAAGATATTTACGTAATTAAATAATGAATATTCATTTTTCTTAGAATCTTGCGGACAATCTAAAATTATTTACTTAGCATTTATCCCTCTTTGAATAATATTTCGTGAAAATAATCAGTTTATGTATAGTTCGATGACTCATACATCGATACTTAAGCTTCTATTGTAAGTATAAGAAACAAAGTAATAAAAACTACTTTGGAGTTATATTTCCCTTATCTCCAAACCCTGTGAAATTGTTTACATATTTCACTTTATCTATGGTTTTATCTCTTTCATCTATATTATTTCAATAGAATAATTCATATGAATATTCACAAACCTTGAAATAATACTTTTTTTAAAGAAACTAGGAAGTATCAAAATATAGCAAATTAATGAAATAATTACATTAAAGCAAGCGCAATAGAAGACATATTTTCTAAACATTAAGTACTTAATTAAAAAATTATCATGAAAATAGAATATTCAATTGTGTTTTTAAAAGAAACTTCTACGTCTAAATTTCTATAACAGAATGTAGATTTAAATTAAAACTCATGTATTAGAATTTATTTAAGGCTATATTTCTTTTTTTTTTTTATCAAAGCATTGCTTTCAATTAATTTCTACAAACTTTACGCCTAATTTTTGTTACATATATTTCTAGTAGATGGTAATCTAAAATTACTTTATCTTACTATATAAGCATTTGTTTGAATGCACGTTAGAAAAAAAAATTCAAATCCAAAATCTTTAAGAAAAATTGCAGTTTGTGCTAACGTTAGTTGCAGATTGTAACGATTAAAATAGTAAATATTCAACTGCAGCTGTGTAAAAGTTACATTAATATGACAATCGTTTTTTTCTTCCGTGAGTTCTAAATTACTCATAAATCAATATTAAAAATATTGAGAAATATTAAGGTAAAATATGCAATCAAAATATAAGGTTAAAAATAAAATTTATTCGAAGTTGAAAGAAATTTGAGGATCATTTTCATAAAAAAAACTTATACACTGACATAGTAAAATAATTATAGTCATATAAAACACTTTATGCTGCAAAAAATATTAAGTTTTAAATGCAATGAAATAAATAATTTAATTTGAAGTTGAAAAAACATTGAGGACCATTTTCAAATTTTTCATAAAAAGCTTAAACACTGACACAGTAAAAAAACTGTAGTCATATAGAAAACTTTTTGCTGTATAGTGCTCCGCCCAATATTAAAAAATAACACTAGTGAACTCTGATATGATGCGAATCAGTTTTCGACAATATTCATTTACGTATATTTACTGATTATTATTATTAAGAAATAATTCATTTTTAGCGTCTCAGTCTCGCGTTCGAAATAATTTTGTATGCTATTTCATAGCTGATTACAAATTATTTTATCATTAGAAAAAGCGACATCTTCAGGACGTATTATTTTTGGGAACATGCTCTTATTTAAATTGTTTTCTTATAACATCAGTTGCGGGCAGCCAATGCTGCCTACAATCACCTTTATTTATCACCATTAAAATTTTATTTTTGAGAATTGTGAAAATGAAAAGATGACAAGTGAGATATTTGTATAAATACAGTAGAGATTGCAGCACTATCATTTAAGGCTATATGGGAAGGTGCACCACAAATTACTTAAACATGCAAACGAGTCGCATGCGATCGTTTAAAGTAAACGTGGAATAATACTAAATATTTTATATTATTTAGAAAAGAAAAATAATTGATTTCAAGATTATAATAAGCTTTTTAGTTGCGGGATAGGATTTCAACATTCCTGTAATCAAATAGACTCACAGCTGTAAATAGTCACATCTCGTCGAATGCCTATTACTTTAAAAACAGAATTATTGCAAATGGTCTTGTTTGTTTACTCTAGTAACATAAATTCAGATATTGATGTCATCAATCCCTCACAAAAAACTTCTACACTTACTATTCTCAGCCGTTTATTGGTCTAGATAATTGGTGCCAGGCATTAAAAATCCAGACATTAATCCAGACATTAAAAGTAAATAATAATCATCGATAATCAAGAATCTTGGTTTTCGGTTTGTAAAACTATCCATCAAAACTATTTCAGGTAATCAATTTAAATGGGTAGGAGTATTCGTACATCTTGTCGGGGTTTTTTTTGACAAAAAAAATCTAAACAATTTCATGCTTTGAAAAGTAAATTCTGGTAAAATGACTGCTAAGTACGGGAATTACCCTTTTGGTAAAAAAAAACCATAATTCTGGTAATAAAAACCTAATTAAACGGCATTTAAACCCATTCATTTGGTAGTTTTTCCGTTCATATGGTAAAGGTTTGCCGTAAATTATGGTTTTAAAAATTATTGTTCTTATTACCACACGTTTAGTAAGAAACACGAAACAAAAAAGTACAGTTGACCTAATAAATGATTTTAATACCATATTCTAAGATATCGTGAAAAAGTTACCAAAATTTACCCCATTTACCGAATTTTATCACATATTAAAAAATTATATTTTATTGATAATTTTACTGAAATCAATAACAAGTCGTTTCGGTAAAAATTACTGAGTTTTTTCGCGTACTCATGGATTCAGAAACATCTTAAATTTAACCGTATTCTGGTAGTTTTGACAATACCTTTTTTATATGAGTAGAACAAGCACAAAAACAATTTCCTATAAAATAGAAACGAGACAATAGAAAAACCAGAGATAAATAATTGCAAATTACAAAATGGCCTACAAGGGTTTCTTAATTTAAGTTCGAATATTATTGGCCATGAACAGACATCCTTTGCAATGTTAAATTTATAAAAATATATAGAGTAATGCTTTTCAGAGATTTGAGAAACATAAACAGTTCTCTTTTCAAATAAATAGTTCATTACTGTGAGTAGACTTCATATTTACTGGTAAAACTCTTTTGTTAGATAGAATAGTTATATATTTTCGATGATTGTCGGTATTTTAAACTATACTGCTTTGAATCTATGGACTACTTGCATTCAAATGAGTGAAAATTTGCTTTCCAGTAAAGATGAAATATTTTAAAAAGTCTCTTTAGAAAAGCTTTAAAATTTTATAATTCTGATAAAAAATTTGAAACTATTCCCGAACTAATAATGCAGATAACAATTTTACGAAGTTACTATATATTTTATGAACGTAAGGAAATGGCGCATTTTGTTTGAAATGTATGAAACGTTCGATGTTACTTGAAATGTATAAGAGGTCTTCACCATTATTTTTTTCCCCTAAAATATTGATTAAAGTAAAAAAGACGGAACTAAAAATTAATATTACATTTCGGAATATTATATATTAACATTATTGATTATTTTATTAATACGAAATAATCGCTATTCCGATGGAAAATGATGTTCTGTTAGAAAAGCGATGTTTTGGGATATTCATGACATAGTGTATGTTTCAAAAAATAGAATAATTAGAGAAGCCATTTGAATATTAAAACAAAAGCAAATTGTGTTTCTTTATCTCATAATTAAGCTTACGAAGCTAAGTAATAACTATTTCTTGTGTCAGTAAAATAAAAAAACCTCTGTAAATATAAAATGTTTATTAAATTGCAAAACAAAAAATGAAGACACTTTTCGTTGACAAACACATTTTTTCTCATAAAAACGGTTTTTACTTAAATCTGAAAAATATTGCTGGCAGTTTATTTGAAAACACTCAGTCATAGGACGGCCATTCTTTTCTTGTTTAAAAAAATCCAAGCGTCACCATCTGGCAGTGACGTTTAAATTCCGCTCCTTATCAGTTTTTAGAGATTTTTTTCTAAGATGATGTTGCCAAAGAAAGAAAATCATTTAGGAAAAAAAAACATTTAAAGAAAACCTGAGAATTTTTTTGTGGTATAGTTTTCTTTCAGAAACTTTCAATTGATTTTTGTGATGCCTTCCGCTTCGTCAGAAACCAATTATGGTTACTACAGTTACATTTCTTCTTCAAAGATTGTTGCAAAGATTTAACTGTCTCGCCCTTTTCTTTAAAGGGTTTTAGTTTTTTTATAACCACTAAATGTTTATATCGTAAAATAAACAATGCCCTAGTAATCTTAATATTGAGATTTACTGTAACTATTTTTTTACAATTAATATACATAGAAGTCAGAGATTTAAATATAAAAATTTTATTTCATTGTATTTGGATCGTAGCAATCAAACTTTCAATCTCTATCTATACCAATTAAAAAAAGCTCTAACATTTTAAAAGTATTAAAATAATGAATTTTGATATAAATCAACTAAAATAGTCTGGTATTTTGAATAATTCAATAAAATCAGATTAAATTAGAAGGGAAGTATATTTTCATTTTTGTGATTGCCAATTGTGTTTTCATTTATTTTTCATTTTTATAAATAATGCAATTGTGTAAAATAGTAAAATTGATATAAATTAAACAATTTGCCTAACATATATGTATATGCTTATACTATTTTTTTAGTTGATTTTTACATCTCTATGTGACAATTAACTCATTTATTAAAGAAACATGAATTATTTTCTCATTTAAATTTGTAAATATATACGCAAACGATAGAAAACCCCATCTGGCACGCATTGCTTTTTCTGGAACTTAATTCCAAATTTGGATCAAACGTTCTTGAATTTTTCAATAATTAATTAGACTTTTTGTACTCTCAGTCTTTCGGAGCATGCTTCCCCACATAAAGTACTCAAACGGATTTAAAACTGGTGAAAACTGACCACTTTTCTGTACTGAGGAAATCAATTTTGTGCCCTGACTGGACTTTTCTTGGTTTGTGGGCGAGTGCTGAGTCTCGTTGAAAGCAATATGATTGCTCTCCGAATAAATCAAAAGCGGAATCAATCTACTATTTCTTCAAGACCTGATCCAAGAAGCATGCAGTGTTGCATATTTATTCCTGAATGAATAAAAGGAATTAGAAGCTTTTCTTTTTGAGAAATCACATCAGATACCATCACTTCAACTAATAATTCACACTCTACTAAGAAATTATGACTCATCAGGGATAACGAGATAAATTAAGATGAATCTTTTATTATGTTGAAACGCTTTTCTTCGCTTAAGGCACTTCGGTTTCTATTTCTCGAGCTTACTGTTTAACTAACAGAAAATAGTTAAATTATGTACCCTATTGAATTAAGTCCTATTTTCATTGTTCCCAAATAAGCGGATTACTGTCTTATAGTACATTGATTTGATACTCGCGCAAAGTCTTAAATACACTCTTTGGCCTCTTTTTTCTTTAATGGTTTGACATGTTTCGTTTTAGAGATCAATTTTATGAGGTCTAATGTATTTCATCGCACGCAGACATCTTACTATCAAATAGTTTATTTTTGCAGATGGCTAGCCTTTTTCGATTTTCCATAAGAAACATGCAATTGCTTTTGAATTGACGAGAGGCCTTTTTCGATTTTCCATAAGAAACATGCAATTGCTTTTGAATTGACGAGAGGACAGTTTTTTAAATCTGGTGAATGTGCTGGGCAAGAAAAAATTTATATGAGTTTATTGATTTTTAGACTACAGAAATTGTCTAATATATTGTAGTAAACTCTGTCAACGGTGGGAGTGGCAGCAGTTGGGACATGGCTCAGCCATTTACGTTGTTTGGCGTCTAAACATAGTAAGAAATTGGTAGGTTTCGATGAATCATAGGTTGCTTTAATATATTTATTGTTTGTGGATCCGTACCGATGGGAATACCTCTGCAAATATCTTTTCTATGAAAAAGTGCCTACCATGAAGCTCGAGTGAAATGATATAAAGCATGTCATCCTGTGAAAGCTCCGGTGCCTTGAAGTATCCGGCAGGACCTAAATTATTATAATGCATGCATACTTGTTTGAAATTTTCAAATACATCAGCGAGAAGTACAACATCAATTTTAATTAGAGGGGGAATTATTCCCGAAATGAAAAAAAACTGGAAAATTTGGAAAATTCCTATGCATGAACTTTTAATTCCTGTACTTTTTTATTCTCTTTTTATTCTTCTTCATTAAACACTGTTATTATTATGACATTATTTTTCTAAAATTATTTTTTTAGAAGAACTTAATGAAGAACTTTTTTTAGAAGAACTTTTCTTTTTTCAGAAGAGGTGGTAATTTCATTTCATCAAAATAACATTAATGATAAATATAATCATATGAATATACTCTTTTGAGGAGTAATAGATGTACTTGCGATGAACTAAGTAAAAGATTGTAGAACTATTGAAAATATAAATTTATCGCTAACTGATCCAAATTGCTAGTCATGAAACAAAACGAGGCCACAAACCAAATGAAAATTATTCCCGAAACATGTTCAGAAAAAATCTTTTTCCGTATTATCACGAATCATATTATTATTTCATTTGTCTTTTCCTTGATCCTAAATAAAACGGAAAAATATTGGAAAATGATGGGAATCAAATTCGGCTGCTTAGTCTCCAAGAATTGTATTGTAACTAATGAGACTCAATTTCTGTGCCAAGTGACAGTAGTCTTTAACTAACAACAAAAACAACTTAATTTAATATACTTGTGATTTCTAAAGATGAATACGTTTTATTCCTTTTTACACGCCAGTGTTCAAAAAATGGAATATGGACTTTGAGTTAGAATTTAACGAGCAATTAAAATCTGAATAATACTATTTTTCATGCATTGCATTTAAAATTTACAGTAGGAAGAGTCTTTTGCCATTCGTCAAGTTCTGTTTGCCCATTCATATTATTAGTTAATTTTTTTTTTTGAATTACAGTAATTTAATATAAATTGTAAGTTTTCATCCTGCTTGTAAGGTAAAAATCCAATTTTTATAATACGACTACAAAACAAACAAGCTTATACAGGAATAACATAACCATCATCTAATCATCAAATTCAAAATTTTATTTTAATATTTTAAAGTCAAAATAATTTTAAAAACCAATTGTTTGATTTTGGGAACATTGGTCTTTCAGAAATTCAATTTTTGGATTTCAAATGCTTCATAGATTTTTGCTGTGTGCCTTTAATTCAAATGTTAATATAACACTTATTAAAGATAAATAATGATGCTTAAATGGAAAAAAAGGGGAATGTACGTGCTTAAGGTTCAACTTCTTAAGTTTAGAGCTTGTAGGTGGCTGACAACGGAGAACTAGTTTGTGAATATACTTAATAATGAAAAATTTATACTGGTCCCAACTCAGTGGTTTTTATTTTGTTTAAATTCTGATTATTGAAAAGAAATTCTTCCTGATGATACCAATGATAGAGGGGTGATAATGATAGAGTTAACATTTAACATGATGGTTCTCAGAGACTGTGGCGGTTAAGCAAATGGGCAAAATTGGGAGAATGTTTCTCCCTTATACACTGTTCTCTTATTTTCTAACATGGAGAAACCAGTTTTTTCTATGTGGAGAAGAGAGCCATGATGGCTCAAGAGATAGAGCGTTCGCCTTCCAATGAGGCGAACTGGGTTCGAATCCCAGTCGATTCGAATTCCGCATCCGGCTTGTACCGACCACAGTGCTGACACGTGAAATATCCTCAGTGGTAGACGGATCATGGGAAAGAGTCCCCTTGCCGTCAGGCTAACCGTAGGAGGTTCTGGTGGTCTTCCTCCCCATGGAGTTCCCTTGTCTTCTCGATTGGGTTCAAAATTACAAGGCTACTGAGTTGAACATTAATAGTCGTAAACTCATAAAATTGGGTCGGTAGTCCAACGACGGTTATAATATGTGAAGAAGAATGTAGGTTAAAATACGACTTACGTGTAGAACCGTCAGTGGGTTAAACTTTTTATGCTATTTGACAATGACAGAGTTGAAACTCAACATCAAATCGTACAAACTCGTACATCAAATCGTACAAATCGTACATCAAATCGTACAATCGCTTAATCGTACAAACGCGAGAGTTGTTTAAGAGATGCAAAAAAGAATAGAATTGTTAGATCCATTTTCTTAATCAGATTTGAAGAACCTACATATTTATAAGCTTTCTGACTGCATTAAATAAATTAATTTAGACCCTATTATTTCTCTCTTTGTCTATAGAATATTGCTTTTAAAATGAATATTGGTGAAGATGAAGCAGAAAATAAAACCTAGACAAGAGCAAATAAAAACTGAAACAGTAAAAGCCAAAAAACAAAATTAAATAAGAAAATGAAATTGTAAAAGCCAACAGAACTGAAAAAGCTGGAAACGATTTCGTATAAATATTCTAAACGCATGAATTCTGCTTCCCTTAACGTATTTTAAAATTTTATCCTGGATAATGTGGAAAATATCTTGCCAATCTATGAACATTTTTTGCTTTATAAAAAGGTTTAAACTATTAATATACTTGTATTTCTTAAAACGATATTTTACATTTGTATGGACTCTTAAGTGGATACAGTTTTGATCCAATCTAAAATATGAGCAAGAATGCTGCTGAAGCTATATTGACCATCGTAAGTAAAAATCGGCCATGTCAAACACCAATGCTCCGAAACTAGAACTTCGTTAAAAACAAACTTAAAAGTTTTTTTGTGACTCAATATTTTTACAGTCTATAGGGGTCATTCTCACTGAAAAAGTATAAATAGACTAAAAATTTTCTTGTATTAAAGTAATTAAAAAAGTGATAAAAATTACATAAATGACTCTATTTATTTTTGTTATATGTCCTTATAATAATGGTCAAGTTTTCTATTTTATTTTTTAGAAGATTTAAAATATTTTAAATTCTGCCTTGTCCACGGAGAATATGTAATAGTCAACGGAGGATGCACTTTATGTTATTAAATATAAAATATCAATGAAGACTAATTCATTAATTATTGGGTACATTTAATCACTAGAGATTTAAGTACATTTAATCACTATTTATCTGTTAAATCTTTTTCTGATGCAGATTTTAAAGTTTCTTGCTCTTTTTTTTTAATTTCTTCAAACAATGTAGGGTTTCCTTTTAATTTCTGTCTAGCTTGTCTCATACTAAGTTTTTTCTGTTCCCTTCTCTTTTGCATTTGAACATTTGATTGCTTTCTTTTTTTACATTTTGGTTTTGCCATTTTTTTCCTGAAATTTGAGGAGAAAAAAAGTGTTAAACATCACAGAAATTATTTAGAAAAATTGCCAATATTTACTTCTCCAATAAAAAAAAAAGTTAAATTTCATTGATTTTCTTTAAAAATACAAACAAATTAACACATTTGTTCTATTTTAAAAAATATGAATTAAAAGAAAATAGTTTTTTAATTATTAAAATTGTATTTTGGTTATCTGACACATAGTCTCTTCCATTGACTGTGTCTTCTCCTCCGTGGACTTGTTATGTCCACGGAAGGAAAGTCCACGGATGAGACAAAAACTAGTTCTTGAATTTTACTGATTTTTGTTACAAAAATGGAGCTGTTCTTTTTATTAAATATACTATTTTTGCAATCTAAAATTTATCTATCTAAACTAAAATAATTTTCTCTTACCTTCTTTATGATTGTCCACGGAGTATACGGTGAGAACTTTGCCAAACCCCAGTTGAATACAACAATCCAAATCTGACACCAAAGAGAACAAAAACAACTGATAGTTAACATTAGAAAATGGAATGGTTACCTTTCCCAGCAGCTGTCTTATAGGGATTTCGCATATGCATTTTTTATTGCATATTAACCGAACTATATTAATTGTCCATGGAGGAAGATTTCATTTTTGATGGACAAAGTTTACTAGCCATTTATTTTATAAAAATAAATTTTCTTTAAAAGAAATATTAAATAAGAAGTTACTATAAACATTTTACTAGGTAAAACTACAAAAATCATTAAAATGACATTTAAATTGTTTAACAGCCATTAAAAATTATTTTGTGTCACAGTCGTAGGGACGTCCACCGAGGGGATTTTGAAGTTATGTTTATTGAAAAATAAGAATGAAATATTAAATACATTTAGCAGAAATGCATATGATTTGTTAGTTAGAACTTTACGAAAAATGATGAAGAAAAATATTAAGAAATCTGCTGTATTTCCTAATATTTATTACTAAGGGACTTGAAAAATCACCTTTTTGTGAGAATGACCCTTAACATTTTTAAAAATTTGAACTCATTTCTTCAAAGAGCGAATCTCTAACAATACTTCGGCGAATAATAAGAAAATAATTTAGCACAGTTTCTGAGTTAGTTTATCATCTAAATATCCCCCCCCCCCTCAATTTAAAATTCGATTATAAAATTGATTAGTTTTTGTAGAAAGAGACTGTTACAAAGCAACTGAAATAAAATAACTAATGGGAAAGAATACATAAAAGTTTGCTACACTACACTAAATAAATTATTTATGTTAAATAATCAAAATATAAATTTACAAAATATTTATTTGTTTTATATAATTTTTACATTTAAAAATGAGAAGTTGTATGGCATTCAGCTAATTTATGCTTTACAATATTTGCAATGTTCGAAATGCTTAAAAGGTATCCACTTAAATCCTATAGGAAGGAATTCAAACATTTTGATTCTATTTATAGTTCTCTATTAATTAAGCCACAGATTATTTAACCGAAGATTGTCACTGACTTATTAATCGAAAAGTTAAATTATTAATTTAACTCAGTAAAACTTAAAAGAGTTATCTACCACATATGCATTAAGTTTCAGATAATTTCATTTATTAAACATTTTTACCTTATATATTTACCTTATATAAAGTTATACTTCTGAATAGTTCCTACCTACAGCATTAATTTTTAAATATTGTTGCTAAGCTATTTTTTCATCTATAATTTCTGCGACCATTTCCCAATAATTTCAGAAATTAAAAAAAAAATACCAATGAAAGAAATTGTTTGCATAAATGCTGGAAATAGTTAAGGATAGAAGGGTCTCATTATTTTCTCTAATTCAACAATTAAAACTAGCAAAATTCTAATTTCAACAATAAAAACTAAAACAATTCCTATCCCAAGAAATGTATAAAATATTTAAAAAATTAAATATCATTAAAGTTTAATGTGAAAATTTTAACTATATGGAAAATTCTAACAATCGAAGATTACAAAAATTGTAACAATCTTTCAATAATTATTAAACTACAATGAATAGTAACGAATCTCTGAAGAATATAAGGAAGAAAATTCATAAAAAGGCAAATATTTATCGTTTAAAAGTATCTAAAAATAATATTGTTTTCACTAAATAATTATGTTGCCCAGTAATTTTTTAATGCTGATGTAATTTTTTCTTCTTATTTTAAGTTAAGAGTCATTGACCATTATCTTATTATAGTAAGGTGCCCGAGTTCTCCTACACTTGTTTAATATACAAAACCTATATCCTACAACTGTTTAATCCAACAGGAAGCGTGCCTCCTGATAAAACGTGGGGGTTATACAACGATCCCAAATGAACAAAAAAAAAAAAAAGGGGGGGGGGGAAATAAGCTCATAAGCTAAGAGAAATAAAAGGATTTGTTGTAGAAAAAACTGAAAGATGCCCGAAATCATTCTATGATCTGAATGACTGATGAAAACGCTGTTGGAGGATGAAAAATACCAGAAAATCCTTCATAATTATTCACAAAAGACTGAGATAAGTATGTAAAACTCAGTTACGAATTTTAAAAAAATGCATGAATAGGTGACTATGTAGCATAACTACCACTACGATTATTAAATACCGATTCACTAGTATATAAGACATGTTAACTTGATTCAATATTGAGCTTCCTTTTTACCAATCCCAATTAGTCCCAATTTTTCACCATTACATCAGATGAAGGAGTGAGATGCCCGCTTCGCGGTCTGGTACTCTACTACAATACCTATCAAGTCAAGAGCTTCCTTTTGATAGAAGAAGGATGACACTCCTCTTCCATTGGTGATCCAAGTGTTGATCTCCCTCATTGGTGATCTGAGTGTTAATCTCCCTCTTTGGTGATTTGAGAACGTGATAGGAACACGCCTACCTGGTAAATAAAGACAATTTCTATTAGGACACAATACAAAGTTGACTTGCTCTCTGTATCATTGCCCTCTTCGCGTTATTGCTTCTCAAACTCACAACGGAATCTTGCACACTCTACTGCTAATAGCCAACACAGGACAGACCACACACACAACCATGAGTTTATTACAGCTCTCCCGGTCTTTCGCAAATACGGCAACTAGTGGTATCCATTCATCGAATTCTATCCCTGATAATATTCTGGTGCTGGAGCATTGTGACGCATTTACCACTACGACTATTAAATACCAATTCACTAGTACATAAGATATACTAGCTAGATTCAATCTTGGGGTACGTAATGATTGATGAAGGTTGACATTGTCGATAATTATTTTCCCCCAAAGCTAGTATTTCTTTTTAAAAAATCGGAACTTCTAGGCCACATGAGGTCATAAAATAACCCCCACGCATCACCCCGGGTAAATATTATTGTAAGCTTTAATAACCATTGTGAAGTTCTTCTAGTTCTTAAGAAAATTTTTTGGTCTTATTTAGAAACATATTTAACAAACATATCAGCTATGTAAACCAATATTTCCTTTAAATATTTCATTACCATGAAACACTCTCTTCAGCAAGTAATGAATTTTTTTTCGGAGTGGGCTGAATTGCATATGAACTTTCTCACAAATTTCTCCTCTAAGTTTCCTTTTTTATTTTGAAATTAAATATTTGTTTATGAAATAGTAAATTCTTTGTGATATGGTAATTATTAAACATAATGGAAACTGATGAGCAATATTCGAACTCTTTTTTTTCTCATTGATAGATATTTATCTTTATTTTATTTTCATTTTTCATAACGTACTTTCTTAGTATGTACAGCGATAAATGAGCCAATTATTCGACAACAAATTTTGAAATCAAAGCGAAGATGCATTTGTTTATTTAATTAGATTATTCAAAGAAATATGTAAATACATAAGATGAAATGATACACGTTGCTTTTGTTTTTATGTTAAAAATTCTAAAAATTACTTTTGCTATTGTAATATTTTTACATGGATACATTTTTAATAAGTAATGGATCACTGAATCAATTATTGTAAAGCATTTTTTTTTCTATAACTATTCCATATTTAATTTTCAAGCATATAAATGTAGCAAGTTTGTTTTAAAGGAAATATAAAAAACGAATGTTTGTTTTTGAAATAATTAACTAGTTATAAAATAAAACAATACATGATTTTACAAATTTTTGACAAAAGTTGTTATAACGATTCCGAAAAGGAGATATTTTAATAGAAAACAAACGAAGAGAGTTATACTGCACGTTACTAAAGTATTAAAGCTACTAAAAATATTAAAACAAATTGCAAAATAAGTCTAGAAAATTAAACTAGTTTAAACAGTAAACATAACATTACTAATTAAGTTTTTTTTAAATATTTTTTTTAAAAATTTCCATCAATAACTCCGGAAATGTATAAAGAACTTAATTTGAATTAGACTTGATGACAAATATTTAGTATTATTTTTTCTGCTTTATATTTTTTCTGTAGTGGATTTATCCACGTTCTGTTTCTTTAACAATTTCAGTAAGAGAATATTAGTTTTTGAATCTCTTTTTAAGTATTTTATGCACCTCTTATAAAAATTGAATCAAACATTAAGTTAATCAAAATTTAAAATTAGTTAAGTTTTTATATACTCGAAGGTCAGAATTCAGGCGAAGATGGTAGGTAAATAGAAAAAATAGTTTCAATCTATTTCAAAAAAGTAGAAACTGACAGAAAACCATTGCAATACATCTTTAACTTGACAGTTACAATAAGTTTTAATCGATTTTTTTTTCGATTTTGTTTTATTTAAATCAATAATCTATTATATATTAGAATTAAAAGTTATGTGCATTTTCTCAAAATCAACATCTTTAACGTCATCTAGACGTTAACTCAACATCGGATAAAGATTTAACTAAATGTATAGGGAAATGATAAATATGATAGACAGCTTATAATTAACTTATCTTTTTCGTTTTATCTCATGCATATTTTTTGTTATATTATGTTTTGCAAATTTTCGTTAAATTACTATTTTTACTTCTTTAATAATAATAAAACTTCATAAATGAATATTAAAATCTACATACATAAAAGTCTATGTAAAATTAAAAGAATTCTAAACTAAATGAAAATGTTAATCTTATTGATAATGTTATGTTTCATTAGTCATTAACACAAAATACTGGTTGAAATTTAGATTTTTAATTTAGTATTGTGCAAAGCGTACACTATTTTTTAGTTCCATGAATGAAGATTTTTAGCTAGTTGTTTTGAAAATTACATAAAATAAAAAATCTAAACCACGAAAAATACTAAAAACTTCATATAACAGAAACACAAAATAATATTTCTTCATTCAATTTAAAATGCAACTCAAGATATTAAATATATTTTTTACTAATACAAAAGACCAAATGAAAACCTTTTTAATTTCAAATTTTACTCTCTGCACTTTTTCGTAGTGCTTTTATTGAAATTAATACAATCATCTGTAGGAAAACTACATAAAACATATCAAGAACTATTTCACCACAAAATCACAATAAATTATTCTAGAGAATTTTATTACCTTAAATTCAGGAACTTTAAAAATTGAAGTTCATTGAATAATGTATTTTTCCCCACATCCAAACTTGAATTCACACTTCCTGCAAGGTTACAGTAATTTTCTCGACCTTGTTCCAGAACAACATTAATCTGAAACGAAGCTGTCACTAATTAAGAGTATGAGGTGTTTTGGAATATTGTTTTGGATAATCATCAGCCGCCAAATATTGCATGCAAATAAATAAGTAATAAATGCAATATATATTAAATCCTGCCTAAAATAAAAAATAACAACTGTGTTTCATTTTTTTAAATGAAATTCTTAATTTCCTTGTACTGAAAATTTCGTAAGAAGTATAAGAAATTACCACAATGAACGGAAAACTATAGTAAAAGCTACTAACGGTATTTTTCATAAACTTCCAACTCATACAAATTAAAAGCAGAAAACCAGAATTCTTTATAATTATCTTTTGCTAATTGCGCATTGTTTTTAATATTGTTAATGAAAATCATTAAATTGCCATTTTGAAAACAACATAAAACTGATAACAGCATTATAAAAGCGATGAAAAACTACATAAAACAACAACACAAAATTGTATTATTTAATACTGCTACATTGGGCACAAACTAACAAAATACAAAACCTTTTAATCTCATATTTCACCACCACACTACAGAAATTTATGTTTAGGAAAGCCTTGAGGACTTCATCACTTTAAATTCAGAAACTTTTAAAAGAGAAGTTCATTAAATAATGTACTTTTTTCCCACATCTAAACTTAAATTTAAACTTCCTTGCTGGTGACAGTTATTTTCGCGAACTTTTCCAAAACAACGTTAATTTGAAACGCAGCTGTCGCTAATTAAAAGTATGCGGTGTTGTTGAATATTGTATAAAATCTAGCCGAAATAATAAAATAAAAAAGATTTTGTCAAGTGAAGCTTGATGTTACCCTAATTTAAATAACTAGAAGTAGAAAGAATGTTTTTTTAGACCACACATTTTATCTAATTAATGCTTTAGGAATAATGATACAGTTATAAAATGGTATGAGTTACTAGCTTGGTTACAAATTTTACTTTGCAAAATCTTAAAAGAATATATAAATGCAAATTTACAGTTTTGTGTGAACTATAGATTAGGTATTGTTCAAATAAAAGGTTATTGAGTTAAGTTATTGATTTAAATTCAGTGAAATTTTGATAAAAGAAAACTGCATAAATTGAGTTATATTTGTTTTCTATTTTTAAAGGTGTAAAAATTATTTCTTTCTGAATAAAAATTCGAAATGCTGACAAATATTTTTTTTTAGTGTGAATACATTGGTACAAGTATTTCAAAATGTTAAATAAAACAGAAGCCATACTAATCATATCATTGTGTTTGCTTGAGAAACAATCTGTCTTTCTGTGTGAATGTTTTTGTGATTTATTTAAAATATATTAAAAAAATACAAAATTTTTTTTCGGACGTAAATTTTTAACTAGATTAAATAGTTGCATTTATTCATAGTTGAAACTCTCCCGATTTTTAGCACTATTGCACGTGGAAAAAAATTAAAAAGAAGAAAAAAAACATATGAGAATTGAGGTAGGTATAGAAATTTTTAAAATCACGCTCCCTACATTTATCTATCTATCTATTTATATATATATATATATATATATATATATATATATATATATATATATATATATATATACATATAAAACAAAATAAATAAATACAAGAAAACACGAAGAAAGTTAAGAAAAATAATAAGTTTCATTTATTGCGCACAAGCTGCAAGTAAACAGAACTCATTAGATAAGTTCAAAATGAAGATATAACAAAGGAAAATTATAGACATAAGAAAAGGAAATAATAATGAAAAAAATAACAGACAACTGAATAAAAAAAAAATTTAAAAAAAAGGATGAAACTTTTTTTAAAAAAACCGGAAAATAAAATATATAATCTTTTCATCAGCCCACACGATTATATCCGCAAAAAAGAGTGCTTTCTGATATTGTATCAATATAGCCAAAGCAAAAATATTAATACAATTGCGTGAGGAGCACTCAAAAAATTTTTTTATAAAAATTACAACAAATAAAATAGAACACAATAAGTAAAAATAGCACATAAAAACAGAAAATAAAATAAAATAAAAAGAAAAAACGGTATACAAAACAAAAACTATAAAGCGAGTAGCGAAATCAGATGTACTTACATGGATGGGAAATTTTTCAAGAATGATTTAAAAATATTTTCGCAACAAGATTTGCCAGATTACAAAATCTGAAAACAAAAGCGCAAATTGAGTGTAACTGGAGGAATTTAAAGTGCCGTTCTTATTGCATTGCTGAAGTGATTTGTTATGCTGTGCATTGATTTGTTAGTTACCAAGGATGGGCCCGAAAGGAATGTGTGCAAGATAATATTATACTGGATAATTAAAAAAGTTGACCATAAATAATATTGGAAAATAAATATTTATTTAAGAAAAATATAAAATAGAAAAGAGAAACATAAATTGCCTGTTTTGCAAATAATTTTAGCCACGGATTTGCCCGAAATGGATTTGCACATGGAAAAATTTTATAAATAATGAATAAATTTTTAGTGAATAATTTTTCCCACGGATTGGCCCGAAATGAAATTGCACACGGAAAAATTATACAAATTAACAAAGAAATTATTTAGTAAATGATTTTGGCAACGGATTTACCCGAAATGGATTTGCCTATGGAAAAATTATATAAATCAACAAAGAAAATGTTTAGTAAATATATCCGCCAAAATATACGATTAATTCAATAATTTTATATAAAATTTTATTACTTTAGTTGGGTATCCACTGTTTCAAATTTTGAAAGAATTTATCGATTTGTTTTTCGGATAAATAAATATTACTACATATTCTTTTAATTCTGTCCATTTCATCAAAAGTGGTATTTAAGTAGATGCTTCTAGAAACATTAGAATTCCAAGTAATTAGTTTATTAATATTAAAATTAAAATCATTTCTTTCATCGTATAAATCAACAAAGCAGATATTTTCAACTTTTATAATACCCAAATCCAAAAAATTTAAATTAATATTATCATCATGCTTACGAAGCAAGATTAATTCCTCAGGGTAAATATCATTTAATAAAATAGTAAACTCTTGAAAATTAAAGATAATTAAGTCATCAATATATCAAAAAACTAATTTAATACTAAGAGTATAATTTTTTTCATAATAATGCAAAAATAAGTTAGCTAAGAGAGATGAATAATTAGATCCTTGTGGTATTCCATCAATTTGAAGAAAAATATCCCTACCATTGTAAAGATTGTTATTAAAAAGACAAAAATTAATCAGAATTTCCCAATAATCAAAATCGCAACAAAGGATATTTTTAAAATCTTGGTAATAATTCAAAAGGACATCTTTTAGTTTAGAAAGGGGAATGCTATTGAAAAGATCCTGGAAATCAAAAGTCGCAATAGAATTAATTTTATTATGTTTAATGAAATCTAAAATCGGTTGATTATTAGTGATAATCCAAGAGAAACCTTCTTTAGTAATATAGTTAATAATCTTATTTAAGTAGTTAGAGAAAATGGTGCCAGGTTTAGTTAAATAAGTATTAGACTCACATGTGATAGTTCTAAATTTTACTGGAATTTTATGAAATTTAGGACTGATCATTAAGTAAGGAAATTGTATATTGCTAATTTTAATTTTTAATCTCTTGTAAAAAGCTAAATTTTTTTAATGGCAATATTATTATTGAAATTACTAAGTTCAAAATTTTTACTATTTTTTAATTCCGTATTTAAAAGTTCAGCATAGAATTTTTTACAGAATATAGCATAATTATTGTTAGCTTTGTCTATGGGAGTAATTACAAAAGTTGCTTAAATTAAAAAGTAAGTAAATTAAAAAGTTGCTTAATTGATTGAACAATATTAGAAAAATTTGTTGGATTGTTACTCTTATTTAAATCATCCTTATTATTGAAAAGAAAGTTTTTAAAGTAATAATAAGCACTGCATTTCCATTCTGTTAGCATACCTAACGGTAAAGAGAATCTATTTGATATCTTTAAACAAAAACTATTGAGATCATTAAGAAAGCATTCTAGAATTTTATTGATTGATATATGGTAAATGAGTCTAAATTTTGGGCCTTTTATCATTAAATTCCTAAGTTCCAAGTTTTCTATAATATTTAAATTACCAGTAATAACATGTTTATGATGTTAATCAACAAAATCAAAATATTTATCTTCCTCACAGTGACATTCATAATCGGATATATTAATACTCCCTAAATTTTTGCTTATATCATTATAGTTAAATATGGTTCTACCAAGAGATTTATTATTTTTAAAACTTTTAATTATGTTAAAATCTTTTAATGGAAATAAACTTTAAAATTTTCAAAAAGGTTGTGAAATTTGATCTTATCGAAAATAGGATTTTGAAAGTTAATAACGAAATATAAATTATCTAAACTTTTCTTTTTATTAGGCTCTTTTTGACTTTCATAAGATCGAAACAAAGAATTTTGAAATGTAAATTAATAAAAGAAAAGTTAATAATAATATCGTAGAACTTATATACATCATAATTCTTAAGGGAGAAGACAAAATCTTTAATTGTTTTATTGTTATAGTATTTATTAAAATCTTTTTCCATATTAGAAAGAAAATTTATATTTAATTTGTCACTATTAAGAGGAATTCTATTATTTCTTGAACCCCGTTTACGTCGATTTGTACGCTTGTCTTTAATATGAAAAACTGAATAAGTTGAGGAGTTATTAAATTTAATCTGTGTATGTTGGAAGGTATCGTTTAGCCCAGTGGTTTGCATACTTTTTTCGACTGCGACCCCTTTTATAGAGAGAAAATTTTTGGCGACCCCTAGAGATAAATGTTCACAAATACGATGTATATTTCGCACATTTCTTTCGTTTCATCGAATAAAAACATCATCATATTTGACTCATATTAATTTTATTTATAATTTTAAGAAAATGCTTTTTGTATAACACAAAAATCAGTAAATTGCCCTTTAAATGAGATGTATGTAGCCTGCAAGTTTCTAAATATCTCATCGATGTTTGGATGTATGTTGCTAATTGTAATTCGCATATCATCTTCAGAATTTTAACGCGAGCGGTATTTAGTTTTTATTGAAACTAGTTTGCTAAATCCAGTTTCACATTTATACGTTGATGCAAATTGTATTAACACTCTGAAGGCATTCTTGCATAAAACGGGATACTGTTTTTCCACGGATAGCCAAAATTTTGGTAAGGCTGAGTCTTAAATTGATTTCGAAGAGTATAATCACTAATTAGATCTATTAATTGCTCTTTCTCACTAATTTGAAGAGTTGAACTGCATATGTCAAAGGAAAATGGATCACGAATCCAGTCAAGATTGTTTCCAGGCAAATCTTCGAATCTTCTCGAAAATTTTTTCTTTAACTTTTCAATGTGATTGGAAATGATGTTTTAAATGTAAATATATCTATATTATTTTCCTTGATAACATCGTTAAAGCAAGGGAATATGTCGGTGTTGTTTTTATTCAGTTCAATTTGCCAGAGACTAAGCTTAGTCTTGAAAGCTCGCATTTTACTGGCTGCAGTTATGATAGTTGAATTCTCACCCTGCAAGCTCAAATTTAAGTCGAAAATATCAACTAAACAGCTCAGCTTCCCTAGCCAAACTTCATTGATATAATAACTTGCCAATCCATGTTTCTTTTCGATTAAAAACATGTACACTTCATTTCTCAAATCAAATGTCCGTCGTAGTATTCTCCCACGTGAAAGCCATCTGACTTCGGTGTGTAACAGTAATCTCTTATATGTTGAGCCCATCTCATTTCAAAGTATTGAAAAGAGACGGCTGTTGTGGCTGTTGCATTTAATGTAGTTAATTGAACTAACAGCGTCTTGTAATACGTTGTGCGAATCTCTTTATCCATATCTTTTGCAACAAGAGCTTGCCGATGAATCATATAGTGATTAAATACCATATGAGACGCCACCTTCTGAATTAAGCCTCTGAGCCCTTTATTCGAACCTGTTAATGCTGCAGCACCATCAGTACAAATCGTAACACAGTTTGCCCAGGTAAGGGACTTTGTTTCAAAATATTAATTTATTACTTCGAATATTTTTTCTCCAGTTGTTTATCCTTCCAAATTTTTGCAACATAAAAACGTTTCTGTTATATCTTCATTAAAAATAAACCTAACGTAAATAATTAGTTGTGACATTTTAGTAATATCGGTAGTCTCGTCCAGTTGTAAAGCAAATACAGATGAATTTTGTATGCGTTTTATGACTTCTGACTCGATATTTCGTAACATTTCGGAAATCCGCTGAGACACGGTATCTCTTGATAATGGTATAGTTTTTAGTTCATTTCCATATTTATCGCCATGCATAATTGATGTCATCTTAGTTGCTGCAGGAAGGATAAGGGATTCTCCAATTGTATGGGGTTTCATTGTTTTTCCTATTAGATAAGAAACTTCTAAAGAAGCTCGTAATGCTTTCTGAGGTATTGTTGTAAATTTCTTTAAATGTGTACTTTGAATTTTCAGATTTTCAGCTCGTCTTTGAAAAAAATCGGCATGTTTATTTTGAAGTTCTTTATGTTTAGTTTCCAGGTGCCTTTTTAACTTAGCTGGTTTCATGCTGTCATCTGCTAATTTTTCGTTGCAAATGACACATATCGGGCGTTCTTCATCATCAACAACACAAAATGTAAAACCATACTTAATAAATTCCTCATTGTATTTTCTTATTTTTTTAGATCGGGCATTTAGTTCAGTATTTTGCGACTCCTCATCAGTATTTGTTCGTTTTTTAGCTGAAGATGTACCTGGTGTATGTATTACCCATTTATCCATTATAAAGATAGGGCTTAAATTATTTAAACTAAAACAAATAATATATAAAATTTTATCATTTTTTTTTCGAGAAATTCAATAAAATTAACAGAGATCTTTCTCTAATGATAGTGCATACCTGATAACAAAGAGCAGCAAAGCCCGATAAAAATATAAAAAAAGTCACATGATAAAACTCGACGTCACACACACAACGTCACATGATGAAACTCGAGGATAAACTAAAACAATTGCAGGCCAACTGCTACATGCTACAACTACATGCGAACACTTCACGTCTTCACTCTGACTATCAGATACACCACGTACCTCGCCATCTGATTGGCTGATCACGGAAGCGAATTTTTGCCCTTTCCCTGCGGTTAACGTCTAGTCAAATAGGCGCTTTTCAGTAAAACTTGCGAATTACCGCGAAGAGGGCGCTATCTACCGGAGTGAAAAACACTTTACATACATTACGCATTACGGTCAAAGAAAGAGTGGACAGCATGGAATTGCAATTGAACAGTGAGTGGCGGCGCTTCACTCTTTATATGTACACTGTATGGTATGCTGCATGCAGGTATAATGCATTTCATAAAAATTTAGCGACCCGCAAAAAACTTCTGGTGACCCCCACAGGGGTCGCGACTCCTAGTTTGCGCACCACTGGTTTAGCCCATTAGGCAAAATTGTTTTGTATAAGAGCATGTATGTATACAAAATTCCTTTGTGTCCTATAGCTTTCCTTTGTTTTATCTTCATTATATATATATATATATATATATATATATATATATATATATATATATATATATATATATATATATATATATATATATATATATATTGTAGTGATCATGGGATCACCACAATGTTTACTTTTCATACTGGGCTGTTTCCAACAGGAGCGCCCTCTTCATTCTCACTCTAGGGTTCGACTCATACCTCGTCTTTAGAGATTCTCGCAACCGCTAGGGAGGGGACGCTATCTTTTGGAGATAGACCAGCATTCCCCGTATATATTTGACGTGTGTAGCTGCTTCCTTTTTGAGCTGCGTTTTTTTCCCCTTTGTGCTCCACACCGTTATAATTCATCTTAAGTTTATTCCTTTCTTAACTCCATAAATTTAACATATAGCAAGTCATCTATTTCGAGAATTTTACTATTATATAAAATATGATATTAAAATAAATTTATATTTATACTTCCTGGAGCACACAGGGAGGACATAGTCCACGTGTGGAACTTGATAAAGCTTCATCCTATAATCCATGAACTTCACTTAAAAATGTACAGTCAGCAAAAAAAAAAAGATATCACCCTGAATAACTTTTGTTCTAATGATCGGATTTTCACGATCTAAGTGTCAATCTTAATGGTTCCCGGGGGTGACCTCAAATATGCTAATTAATTAGTGCTAACTATTAATTAAGTTACGAAATCAGACACAAAAACGTACTTTCTCTGAATAAACATGTATTTTTTTTTACATATTTGGATTCCTGACCTTCAAAATAGGGGGTGTAGACAAAATATCGAAAAAATTGGGTTGTAAATTAGGTGGCAATAAGGATTTATATATCTGGCGATGGTTTAAAAATATGCCAAATTACCTCGCCATAGAAGGGGAAATAATTTATAACAACCATAAAGAAACTGAATGAATGACAAGATGGGAAAAGATAGTGCTTCTCGTTGCTAAGCAACCAAAAGAATTTTTCGCGTTGCTTTCTGGGCTTTTTTTTTTTTTTTTTTTTTTTTTTTAAATCTCCTTTAAAAAGGAAATTTAAATAAATTAATAAATTATTTTTGATTCTCCAAGATTACAGAATCTTTGAATTTTTATCTGACATTATTTATTTTTTTAAAGCTGTTTTAATGTAATTTGTATGACAGTTTTGAATTAAAACCAAATTTTCATAAGTTATCATAAATTTATGAAGAGTTGTAGGGTTTTTTTACTTGACTTAAAAATTTGATTTAGCAAATGGCCAAATGAATATCTCAAGAAATGTGTTTAAACCTAAACGAACTTCAATTTGTTACACAGAAATAATTTAATATTTAACTAACTTTTTAAAAAAAATTATTTTGTTAGTTATGCATGTGAAGTGTTTAATAAAAATAATTTCTTAAAATATCAGAACACGAAAACATTGAAAATTTTAACAAAACAAAATTATTTTAACACTTTAAAATTTATTCTGTTATTACTACACATACAAGCCTATTTGCTCACTATTGCAACTGGAAGAGCAACTTTTCAACCAACACACCAGTTTTCAATGAATGAATGAAAGAAATGGTCAAAAGCTGACTCCCTACAGTTTCCCCAGATGGTCAACTCACAAAAAGGTTTAGATTAGCTTTTTACACTATTTCACCAAACAAGTGAAATATTAACATACATTGCAAAATGACAGAAAACTTTCTGAATTTTTTTTTCTGGTCAACTTATGAGGGCTTTAGAATAGAATTTCATAATACTCCTAGACAAAATTAACTTATTTCAGTGGTCAACATACAAGATAGACAGGTGGTCAAGTTACAAAGGTTTTGCTTCTTTATTATGTAGGAAAATTTCCGTTCTTGATAATTGAGGTCAACTTATTCAGGTGTAAAACTTACAAGTGTGGTCAACTTGGCAGGTTTCACTGTATAAATAAATCATTAATATTTTTGTTTTTTTATTACGAAATATTAGGAGAAATTTGTATACATAATTTCTTCAAAACGTGTGTTAAAACTATGATTATAAGTTATTTAAGAAGAAAAAAGTCAAATGGAGTAAAAGAACAATTTTTGAGATGATGATTCTAAAAATAGCACGTTTTTCAAATCTTTTTACAATTTTTTATTTTAGTAGTTGTTTAACAAAACAAGGCATATCGAACATTTTCCTGATATAGCAATATTTTTTTGAACTGTGCAAAAGTTGAGAAATCATACAAACAACTTTTAAAGAAAATATTTTCAACTTTTTAAGACAAAAGGGTAACTTAAAAGGGTTAGCGCACAAGATTAACTTTGAATGTTGAATTAAAATTGCATGCCCATAGTTTTTTGTTCATTTAAAAAACAAAACAATCTGTTAAATTTTTCCCCTGTGCGCACATACGCATTTACTTTTCATTACTCGAATAAATAAGAAGCAATAAAAAAAATAAAATTAATAATTTATCTTCATTTTTCGTAAACAATAGTATTTTTTGTAAATAGTCAGCTGTTCTGCTTCGAATGATATTGTGTGTGATCAGTAGAATATTTTTAATTTCTTAACAAGATTTAATTCTCAGATAGCTGGCAATAATTCTAAGTTTTCTTTCAATAAGAACTTAGCAATAATTTAAAAAGTAATTTTATTTTAAAGAAAAACATAAATTAAAGTACTTAAATGATTAATTAGTATATTATTGGAAAAATATATACATAATAGAATTTAAAAAAAATTGCATTAAAATTCAATAAAAAAGTTAGAAAAATAATTCTGCGAAACACGCACAGACAGGTAATTTACAAATTTATTTTAAGATTAAGGCAATATATAAGATGTAAAGAAGTTTTAAAAAACTCTACTCTAAACTCAGCTGCACGACAGCCCATGGAGGGCCAAGGCCTACTGTGCCCACCTCAGTTTTCTAGACCTAGGGCTCTGGGGTGCAGGAGCAGATGTTCCGGTCAGGTGGTCAGCCGAACGCGGAACCCCAAGTGTTTAGTTCCCAATCATGCTTGGTATTTATTTATCGACCCACTGAAGGGATGAAAGGCTGAGTCAGCCTTGCCCGGCCCGAGGAACGACATCGCGAAGCGCTACCGCTCAGCCACCGGGCGAAGTTTTAAGATGATTAAAAATGTTGACTACGCATTCGTATTAATAATTATAAAATATATATTCAAGAAATTGATAAATATATTATTCCAAATCTATGCATACGTATGTATATTATTGAAATTGTATCAGTTATTGAAAAAGAAAATCAAAAATTAAAAAATAATCACATTAAGTAAGCACAATCTGGTGCATAATCATATTCTATCAGATGCACGCCTTTATAAAACTAGACATTCGTTGAATAAAGTGTTTTTTATTCAAAATGTTTTATTCATAATTTCTTTACTGAATTACAAATAAATTATTAAATGACTAAAAAGAAACATCGTATTTTATAGTTTGAAAGAAATAAAAATAAAAAGATTAGCAAACGATTATTAGCGAAAAAAATATGAATGAAATTTTACACTACACGCGCGAAGTCAAGTTCCTCGCAAGTTTATCACATTTTAATATTAATCGCCCCATTTAATCATTTTTTTATTGTCGCCAAATTATTTTTTTAAAAATAATTAATTTTAATCTTTTCCAGATTCTAATAAATAAAAACAGTTGAAACTTTAGATTTTTCTATTGAAAAATATGTAGATTATTATGGTATAAAAAAATTCATACCTTATAATTCAATATTTTTTCATCCTCACTTTAATTAAATAATAAAAAATAATAAATAAATATTAAAAATTATTTTTTTCATGAAATTATCTTTGGGTAAATGAGTTTTATGAGTGGGTGCAATTTTTTTTTGAATTGCTTCATTAGTTTTGAAAATATGACTGAAAACGCAAAAAGCGAAATTAACATTAAGGGGTACGAACTTTGGATCGCTCTCCTGACCAAACTATGGGGACCACATTTCCCAGATTGAGGCTACCCCCTATATTTTGAAGGTCAGGAATCCAAATATGTAAAAAAAATACATGTTTATTCAGAGAAAGTACATTTTTGTGTCTGATTTCGTAACTTAATTAATAGTTAGCACTAATTAATTAGCATATTTGAGGTCACCCCCGGGAACCATTAAGATTGACACTTAGATCGTGAAAATCCGATCATTAGAACAAAAGTTATTCAGGGTGATATCTTTTTTTTTTTGCTGACTGTACGATGTACTTCACTTGAAAATGTGACGATTAAATAAAAGTGGTGTAGTTGATGTCTAGAAGTCTTTTAGCTATGCCACCCTGAAATATCTCCCATAAGAAGTAAGTTAATTGCTGTTCATGATCGATGCAAAAGACGAGGAACCACCTGCCCTGGCGAGCAACATCTACTCTCCAATATGCGCAACGACATGAAAATATGGAGCCGTCACCAGGATCCTAGAGTATCTGATGATAGTGTAAAGATAAGTACGTGCATAAAAGTGTGTGAATAGTGACTTCACGTATTCTGAATCTTCCCGGCAGAAAGATACAGTGAAATTGTCCTCGATTATAAGTCTAGTAAGTGGTTGTTTCAACATTATTAGGATGCAAAGAGACTGAGGATGAAGAATAGTTCATTGTGTATTTCACGCGCGTTAAAGTGACATTATAACTGACTGCAGTGTTTATGAAGATTTCCTCACGTGAGTATGATAATAATAGAAGGATAATAATAGAAGGGTGGTACTTTTGTTTTTAAGTGATTCTCAAGTTTAGTGCATTTTTTAAATATTTATTGATATGTTTGATATTTACTGCATTTTATTGATTACAATAATTTTTTTTCAACCATTTAAGTTTGAATATATTATTTGGGTATTGTGAGTTGATTGGATTCATAAGAATTAAATTAACATGGTAAATAGTTCATTGATTTTAAACAAATTAATATGTTGTATTCAATTATAATTTTTACGTCTTAAAAATTTATTTCATATTCAATGTATCTCATTATAAATTTTATATATATAACTGTTTTGTAAAGAAGGCATTTTCATTTGGCAAAACCTAATTATTTAACTGTATTCTGTTATTGTATTTAATTTTAATGCACACTAGAGCCCAAGCAATGGCTGACGCTAAAAATTTTAACCTAAACATTTAAGGCTTTTCTGGAGATGAATCTATAGCTTGGTTTCTGGAGCAGATTTGCCAGATGAAAACATTGTTCGGCTGGTCGGAGGAGGTTGCTTTACTTTTTTTGAAAGGAAAATTAAAGGGTGTTGCTCAAGATCTTGTGGCCAATAATCCTAAATTCATAAATGCTAATTTTGAGTTAACGTGTAAGTTGCTCAAAGAATTTTTCCAAAACGATGCGAACCCTACTAGTAATCTGATAACACTTAATAGTATGTTTTTGCTGCCAGGTGAATCGATTCGAAGTTTCGCACATAGAATCGAGTCCCTGGTTGCAAAAACATTTACTTCAGTAAATGATAATAAGGCATTAAACCAGATCAAAGCCCTCCAGCTGATCAATGGCCTACCCAATGAAATGAAAGAGTCATTGGCTTTAGAGGATTCCAGTGATTTTGAGTCTCTGGTAACCAAAGCCAATAAGTTAGCTATGGCAAAAGCCACCGTTCAAGTACTATATTCACATACTACCACAAATAAATTAGATAATGATACTTTAAAGAGGCTGGAAAGCCAAATACAAACCTTAACATTAAAAGTACAGGAAATTTCCTGCCAATATTGCTGAAAGTCACATGCGTTGGCCAATTGTGAAGAGTTCAAATTATCACTAACCCGACCAAAAGAGGCTTCAAATATGCCTAGACAGGAAAGTTTAAACTATTTAGATCACACCCATCAAAAATCACAGCAACCAATAATTTGTCATTATTGTAAGAAAGAGGTCACATTATGGCCCATTGTAGATTATATTTGGCAACTGTTCGTCCCACTAATTATCCTAGGTTTCAGGGTCCACAATATGTGACCCCTCGTTTCCCTCATTACAATTATCCCAATAGATATGATAGATTTCAAAATTCTAATTCACAAAGGTATAATGCAAGGCAATTTAACAATCAAGCGAGATATAATTCTGAACAAACTATGCCCAAATCTATCTACAAGAGTCATTTAAGACGAGGCCATTAAAGGGTGGCATAATGTCCTCACTCCCACGTACAAGTTCACCCAAGCAAATACTTAATCAATACTTAAATTCTAAGATGAATTCTGAACAATTTCATATGGTTAGAGATTATTTTAATAGTTTTAATGCAGAATCTAAATTAATTTATATCAATAATGTTTATACCAGTAAGAATTTACCCATAATAGATATTAAGTTTGGCAATCAATATTTTAAATTTTTATTGGATTCAGGTTGAAGTGTTTCACTCATGGCAAAAGATGTATACTCAGCAATAAAGAACTACAAGAAAACTAGACTTCTTTCGAGCAATGTTCAAATTAGAACTGTAAATTCAGAGTTTCAGTTAATTCAATTCAGTTAATTCAATTGTTGACTCTAAGGCAATTGTAAATAGGAAAGTAGTAATTGAACCAAAACAATCAGCTCAAATAATTTTAAAAGTTAAAAATTTTAATGATAAAGACAAAACCTTCTTATTTGAACCCACCTTTAAAGATGCAAAGATTGAAATATTTCCCTCTTTACATAATTGTGACAAATCTAAATTTATTACTGTTATTAAAAATATTGGCGAACAAATTATCCATATGAACAAAGACACTAACTTAGGCAATATTTTCTTTGATCCTGAAGTTGAAGAGAATTCTTCTCAGGAGATTATTCATAATTTAGAAGAAGATATGGAATTTTGTAATTTGATATTTGCTACACAAGAGATTTTGGATTTGAGGAAAATTGAATTAACTAGGGAAGATTTTGACCTTGCCCATTTACCATCTGATAGGCAAGAAAAATTATTGCAATTGTTTACTTCAAGATATGCTGCTTTTTCAAAATCCCTTAAAACTTTAGGGCACTCAGATATTATTAAACCTCAAATTAAGTTTAAATCAAAAAATCCTATGAAGTGCCAACCATTTACAATTCCCTATGCCATACAAGATCAAGTAAGAACAGACTTAATGGAATTAGTTGAAGCAGGCATAATAGAACGAAATATTTCTTCTTGGTCTTGCCCTTTAATTGTAGTTAAGAAACGACCTAATCCTAAAGACCCTAATGTACCTACTAAATTCAGACTAGCCCTTGACCTGCGTTTAATAAATACTATAATAGATTCTGCAACTTATCCCTTACCCCGCATTTCTACTGTAATTAATGAAGTATCACAATTCCAATTTTTTTCTACCATGGCATGCCCCATGCATATCAACAATTAAATATTTCAGAGGATCTTAAAGATATTCTCACATTTACCACACCTTTCGGAACCTTTGGTAGCAAAAGACTGGTTTATGGCTTAAAAACAGCTGCCAGTATATTTCAAGCTATGATAGACACTATCATAGATGAATTAAAGAATTTAGGAATCACTGGCATATTTTCATATCAGGATGATATAATTATAGGAGCTAATTCATTTGAAGATATGTTGAAAAAAATTCAAGCAGTGTTAGATATTTTTATTAAGTATAACTTAACTTTATCCCCTAGTAAATCTGAATTCTTTAAAACTAATACTAATTATTTAGGATTTAATATTTCCCGTAAAATTGTTAAACCTATTTCCACTAACATTGCAAAAATAATGAAATTTGAACCACCTAAAAATCATGACCAAGTTAAATCGTTTTTGGAGTCTGCGGCTTCTACCGCCACCTAATTCCCAAATATGCAGACATAACAGATATTTTATGTAAATTAAGTGCTAGTAAATCAAAATTTGTATGGACGAAAGAACATCAAGATGCCTTTGAATCTCTTCAGCAAATATTTTTTTCCGAGCCTTTTGTCAATTTCCCTCAATGGGATAAACCTTTCCTCTTGAACACTGATGCCAGTAAACAGGCAATTTCAGGTGTTATTTTACAGGAATTTGATGGTGTCCTTCATCCCATCTCATATTATAGTAGAGCCTTTTCTGAGGCTGAACAAAATTATCCAGCCATTAAATTAGAACTCTATGCCATTTATAAATCTGTAACACCTTTTAAGGATTATCTTTATAACCGAAAATTTACAATTTTAACAGACTCCAAGCCCCTACACCATTATAAGAAAATTACTTCACCTGCAAATTTAATTACTCATTGGCTATTAGAACTGTCCGAATATTCCTTTGAAATGAAATATATTCCTGGAAAAATTAATTTTCTTTATGATAATTTTTCTCGAAGAGAAAATCCTAGTAATTGTGCTCCTGCTTTACAGTCTCAAAATAATGAGCTAATACTTCCTTTTGTTGACCAAGATATAGAATTGGAAGCTGTAAATATTATTCAAAAACAGGACCCTCAAAATGAAATATCTAACAACACCTTTTATGAAGAGCAAAGGAAAGATCCAAATATAAATGAAATTGTTGATCTGCTTGAGTCACCTTCTTTAATTAATGCACATAAGGTTAAAAATTTTATTGTTGATCCTGATACTAAACTATTAATGTTTATTACAAACAAAAAAGAATTAGTTAAGTTAATTATTGTTGCAAAATCATTACAGAGTAAGGTATTAAAAATTAGTCATATCTCACATTTTGGCTTAAAGAAAACATATGAAATTGTTCAAAAAAATTTCTTTTGAAAAAATATGTATAATGATACAAGAAACTTTGTTTTATCTTGTGACTCATGCATACGCAGCAAATCCTACAACATTCCCAAAGCACCTTTACAGAATGTTCCCATCCCTAAAGTTCCAGGAGAATTTATTTCAATTGATATAGTGGGCCCCATTAAAAATTGTGGTTATGCATTAACCGTTTTGGATCATTTTTCCAAATTTCTGACGTTATACCCTTTAAGAAATTTAACTACCGAGACTGTATCACAACATCGAATTGAATATATCTCGATACATGGTAAACCAGTCATGATTTTGACAGATTTAGGCACACAGTTTAATTCAGAGGTATTTCATTGCATCAATAAAACTTTAGGTATATATTTGACCCATACTTCTTCTAAACACCCACAAGCTAATGGTGCCACCGAATCTTTGAATCGTGCCATTAAATCATTCATTTTGACTTTGCACGAAGCAGGTGTATCGTTTAAGAATTTTTTACTTATTCATCAAAATTTGTACAATAATGCTGTTCATCCCAGCACTAGTTTTGAACCTGTATATTTACATTTTGGTAGATGCCCTCCCACTATGTTCGATACTTTTGATCCAAATGTAGAGCCTATACAACTTGACAAGGCTTCCTTTAGTCAAAATTTCATATCAGATTTCAGGATAACTTATGATATAGCATTTAATAAACTGAAAGAGCAGCAGATCTTACAAAATCAAAAACAAATGCAAAAGGCTAAACTTCGAAACTTTAATGTAAACGATATTGTGTACATGAGATCAAATGATACTTTTAAACCAAAATTTTTGGGCCCTTATGTTATAGTAAAGAAGCAAAGTGATGTAAATTTTAAGATTAGACCTTTATACACACCTTCTCATAAAAGTTTTGTAATACATAGTGATAGATTAAGACTTGCACCCCGCCGACTTTCTCATTTAGATCATAATTATACTACGAGCCCACCAATTAATAATCCACTTCATGGATATAACCTTCGAGTACGATAAGATAAATATAATTTTAATAGATATTGCTGTCATACATGAAATTCCATGTTTTGGTTAATTAGCTAAGTTAGTAAATAAATAAGTAATTAAGGGTTATTTTCTTGTGAAATATTTTTTGTTTCTATTGCTGGCAATAATGAACAGGTGCGCAACTGTTCTTTACATAACTATATTTTAATTTGAAAATGATGTGTTTATATATATATATATATATATATATATATATATATATATATATATATATATATATATATATATATATATATATATATATATATATATATATATATATATATATATATATATATATATATATATATATATATATATATATATATATATATATATATATATATATATATATATATATATATATATATATATATATATATATATATATATATATATATATATATATATATATATATATATATAATAATATATATATATATATATATATATATATATATATATATATATGTATATATATATATATATATATATATATATATATATATATATATATGTATATATAAAAATTATGGGTTGCAGCAATACTTTCTTGGGCGTGGTTGTGTGGACATTAACAAACTCTGTGCATTATTAAACTCAAATAACATTATATAACTATTTCATTCAACAGTATTTAGTAAAGAATTAAAATTAAATTTAGCTTTTACTTTCAAAAAAAAAAATTTAATAAAATTTCTGGTAACAATTTTTTGTTTAAAATACGTACAATTACTAAGTACTGATTTATTCCACTGAATTAATTTTTCTCAATTTAACAATTGGGTATTTTTAACAGGGTTTTCAAATGGCAAAGATATCAAAATTTTTCAATGTTGATATAATTGCATATTTTAGTTTTACTGTATGTGATATGTTAAGGATATGTATACCATGATTTATTGAATTTATTTAATATGATTTGTTGATCATTTGTTGAAATGATCATACTTGTTTTTATAAGGAATGAAAATGTTTTACATGTACATAATTTACAGGGTCATTCTTATTTTTATGAGTGATATTTCTCTTAGAATTGGTAATTATTACATATATGAAGAAAAATGTTTATATTTTTAAAACAAATTAAAATTTTAGGGTCTTTTAAGAGAAAATTGAATATCACAATCGAATTTTGATTATCACACTGAATACTCACAAGCACTCACCTTTTTGGTTATATTTATTTATCCAAGTTTTTTTCTCATTTATTTTAGCTACATAATTACAAACATTTAATAATGATGGTCATAAGTAATAATACATAAGCATTTTATAGTTGACTTTTTTGTCATGAGTCTTAGGATTTCTTTATCGAAATTAACATTCGTCAAAAAAAAAAAAAAAAAAAAAAAGAAGAAGAAGAAGAAATTTTCTTTTGTGGAATTAACATTTTTCCTAGGCTTTTAGAGTTATTCCATAAAGTGACAGAAATGTATTTGAATGACTTCCAATGAGAGTTTTTAAAGGTAATTCCAATTTGCTTTAATATGATTGAATTACTTATAATGATAGTTTTTGATGTTATTCCAAGTGCAGCGAATGTATTTACAGTAAAAAGTGCATTTAATGTGTCAAAATTGTTATTATATGTGATATTTACTCATACTTGTAATGTCATTTTACTTTTCGTCAGAGGTTTAACCTCACCTTGTCATCCCACCTCAACAATTATGGTTTGAATTTCAAGAAAAAAGGCAATTATTGTATAATTGGCCATCAGGACAATTGAACTCTTTTTCAGGGCACCAGCCAAATTGTCTTTTACTGAGGACACTTATGTAGCTCAATATTTTTTAATGCATGTATTTACTCAAGATTTTTTTATGTTGAACATGATATGTATCTATAATGCTTTTTTATCTTTATGATTAGCATTTTATGTTAACGGTAACTTAAGTTTTTGAATTTAACTTTTACATTTTAATGGGGTAATTTAAACTTAATTTTTTCATTAAAGGGGTGGTTATTAATTTTTTCCCATTCAAGGGGGGAATTTGTGGTGATCATGGGATCACCACAATGTTTACTTTTCATACTGGGCTGTCTCCAACAGGAGCGCCCTCTTCATTGCCTTTGCAGGATCTCTAGGGCTCGACTCATAGCTCGTCTTTAGAGATTCTCGCAACCGCTAGGGAGGGGACGCTATATTTTGGAGATAGACCAGCATTCCCCGTGGATATTTGACGTGTGTATCTGCTTCCTTTTTGAGCTGCGTTTTTCCCCCTGTGTGCTCCACGCCGTTATAATTCATCTTAAGTTTATTCCTTTCTTAACTCCATAAATTTAACATATAGCAAGTCATCTATTTCGAGAATTTTACTATTATCTAAAATATGATATTAAAATAAATTTATATTTATACTCCCTGGAGCACACAGGGAGGACATAGTCCACGTGTTGAACTTGATAATGCTTCATCCTATAATCCATGAACTTCACTTAAAAATGTACGATGTACTTCACTTGAAAATGTGACGATTAAATAAAAGTATCTATGGTGTAGTTGATGTCTAGAAGTCTTTTAGCTATGCCACCCTGAAATATCTCCCATAAGAAGTAAGTTAATTGCTGTTCATGATCGACGCAATAGACGAGGAACCACCTACCCTGGCGAGCAACATCTACTCTCCAATATGCGCAACAACATGAAATATATATATATATAACCAAGACACGAAAACAAATTTCGTTCGAGAACTGTCCTACAGTTGATGATAGACAAAATTCAAAATTTTCAGCGAATTTTCTACAATTATGAAGAAAAAATATACATCAGAGAATTTTACAAAAATTGCTTAAAAATAATTTATTGAAACAGTCACAAACATATTCGGTGGTAATGGAATCTTTATCAAGATTGGAGAAGTCCAGAAAAACCCCTTTAGTTCACTTTACTCAAGCTAAGCATTAAACAGAAAAGACGTGAAGTTACTCATATGCCTTGTCATAATCATTTGTCTAGAAAAACAGTTGAAATCATGGAGCTATAGTACGACAACAATTGATATGAAATTACATAGGCCTATATAATTTGAGTGACATAAAATTGTTTACAATGCAATGACGGATTATGGTATCATTTGTTAAGCTGATGATTTCAAACAAGATATCCCCTTTTCAGTTAAATAAAGATTTTTTTCAAAAACTGCACTTTGTGTTTTGGAGGCCCATAAATACGTTGTCTGGGGGATAGTGGGAGAAACTAAATTATAGTAAAATATGCAAATGTGTTATTGTCTCGAATGTATATTTTTACTCTCCATTGAATGGCATTAAATTCGCTTCGTTAAGCCTTTTAGTTCGGAAGAAACTCAGGTTTTAGGTATAAAATGCAGGCTAAATTTTATTTCTACATAACGTATTGCACAACTGTCTAGAAAATTGGGAGCATTGTTTTCTCCGTATTATTTAGCTATGACTAAATGAATTAAAAAGTTGTCGATGGTATTATAAGTTAAAATGATTTTTTAGGTATTGGATATAGTGTTGCATGTATAATTTTGAACTTTTACTTATTTACGCATTGAAAAAAGAATATGCTCAAAATTTCCAGATCATGGTACAATTTATTGTATTTCCTGTACCAAAAACCTCAGGAATTCTTAGTTATGCGATTTGGTGAAATAGAGTTTTATAATATGCGATAAAACATGGTAAACGTGTTAAAATCTGATAATTTTATCATGATACCTTAAAGCATGGCATAAAAACCATTTATTTGGTTAAATTTACGTTTGGAATTTCTTATTCAATATGGGGTTCTAAGAAATAAAATGTTGAGAACCAGAATTTCCAGTAAACCGTAATCATATGAATGGGAAAATTACCAAATAAATGGTTTAAATATAGAATATTTTGGTTTTTATTGCCGAAATTATGGTTTTATTTACCAAAATGCCATTACCATAGAGTACGGTAATTTTACCTGATATTTTTTTTCTCCGAGCAGGTACGATTTTGCTACAAGGACAGGGGAGTTTGCGTATTTGTTTTTGCTAGATCCTATTAAATGAAAAGTAAATTAAGCAAACCAATAGTGTTGAAGATGTAAGAGTTTCATGCGTAGACCGTCTAAAAAATCAAGAAAAATAATTATCTTTCATAAAACCCACATTTCTACAAAGTAATTTTGATTTTAAGACTTTGGATAAAAAGTACATACGAAACATTCACTTACTTGTCTATACGGTAAAGCGCAGGTGGGGTAATAGTTCAGTCTATTTTAAGTCTATTCAGTCTGTATGAAGTTAAAATTCAATCTTTCTTTAAAAGAGTACAAAACTGTGCTTTTTATACACAAAACATTTATAACTTCAAAGCCATTTACCCCATCGAAACGTGATTAGTTGCAGTAAATTCAGAGTTGCAAACACATATATACATTAAGAGCAATCCCTCTTTCGTAAAGATCGAGATATTTGAGTCTCTCTCTCTCTTCCTCAATAAAGGCAATACTGAACTAATATCAATAAAAAGTATGCATACGTTATTGCTTAAAAATATTTTTCATTTGTAACAGGTAACATAAGTAACATATGGTGTCGATTTATGACTTTTAAATCTCATTTTTTTTCTTGTACATGCATTTACTTAAGTTTTTTTTTATTATTCTTTCTCAAGGAAGACAGAGGTAAGGTAATTTGCGTCCTTTTGCTACCAACGGCAGAAATTGCACCGACTCTGACGGCTTTCACCTTTCTTTCTTTCTTTATTTATAAAAAATTGGGCACCTGGGCCGCGCAGAAGGCTCATATTGAAGGCTCAAGACAGTTTGAGTTCAGCAATCTATGGGGTAGCTGTTACAGGGAGACAAGCACCTTGCTTGCATAACTGAAAGAAAATGAAAATAATAAGAGCAACTTGCTGTAATCTGTGGATGGCTGTAGTTTGATTGTCAACGTGAAGTAGCATAGATCAGGATTTCAGTATTGGTAAAGTGTTTGATGCTGTGGACTATTGGTACTTTGGATTATTGATGTAGACTATAGATGCTGGAATTGAATACTATTATTTGTGCTGATAGTTGTGGTTTGAGGCGTCGGAGGTGAAATGAGTGGCTATTGGTTTTAGTTTATCGTCTTTTTCATAGTTCTCGAAGTTAAAAATCTGATTGAAGTTAGCTGTGCTGCATTTTATGGCTTTGTCGTAGAAGTCTGCAACGGCTTTCACCTGAGAACGCTGCCATGTTTGTCAGTACTTTTCAATTCCTTTAGTGTATATTTACTATTGTGCTTTGTTGATTGTGTTGTTGTTTGTGTGCTTTGTTTGTTGGTTGGATAATTCCTGCTTTCTTTCCATGTCGGGTAATTTGCTTTAATTTAGGATTTACAATTCAGTTTGAAGAATTTACAATTCAGTAAATAACACTTCATATTTTTATCATTTAAAATACCATTCATAGGTATAATAGAAACATGTATTCTAAGAAGCGTAACTAGGAAATGATTATAGACAGTTCTTAAGTTTTTAATTAGGTGACGCTTTAAAGATGTCTCGTCAGACCTGGCATAATAAATCAAAATTAATTAAATGTTAAAAACGTGAGATCAACTCTTCTTTTTATAAAGGAGAAATATGAAATGAACTGGCAAACATTACTGATATTTTCTTTAAAAATTTTGAAAAAGAAAAGAAATCAGCAACAGTTTATTTTATAACGATGTCTAATACTAAAACAATGAGAAAAACTTATTTTTAAAACATTTTTCCAAAACTGACTTATTGAAAATTTTGAATGTTCCTTTTTCCCCCCTGGAGTCGGGGTTTAAATTTGCCCATTCAATGTTTGTTCCTTTCGCACACCCAAGCTCTGCATTTTAATATTGTAAATGAGCACTTGTAATTATAATGTGCTACTTTTTATTTTATATTCTAATAGGTAAATAAATATACTTTAGTAAAACTCTGCAATACCTTACACTTTAAGCGATAAACCCGAATTTGTATGCTTTATTAATTAAAATAATTAAAGAATAAAATGTTTACAGCTAAAATTCTTTTTCAAGTTGACTTTTTCAATTTTTTTTTCCTTTAGCTACAAAAAAAAAATATTATCTATAAAAAATGGTGTTTTGCTGAAGGCTGTTCGTTTCCAATATTACCCTTTAGAGTTGGATCAATTAGTATCTTTCTCTTTCATTAAATGCAAATTGCAAAAAATAATGGAATTGGGAAACAAAACTCAATGGAAATTGATACAATTGTTTAAAAAATTTAATTTTTTTGCGAATATAAATTGCCACTTTTTTTTCTTCAATCTTATTTTCCTGTTTCCAGTTTCTGCTCGTCAGCTAATTAATTTCTACACTCTAGATATTGCAACAAATGCACAGAAATATAAGATATATTTTTTATGCATCAGAATACCACTTAGTTTTTTATATGAATTATTCTACAAAAGTAAGTCACTGAATTGACCTGAAATTAATGAAACTAATTAGTTTCAAACAATAATATTATTTCTTATTGGGAAAACAGTTTACGTGATAGGTCTGAGAAATAATAAGAAAAAATAATGAAGTATCAGGTCCTTTGGCTAAATAAAATGGTTTGTTTTTTTTTATCAAAAAATATTGAAAACTAATATTTTAAAAAATTGTTTACAAGATTTTTTCAATGATTATCATAAAAAAAATATTTTCATACCTTTTAAAATTGATTTTCAAACTATATTAACAGCAAATTGTTTTATTTATTTCCTTACATTTTTTTCATAAGATTGGAAAAAAAATAATGAATTTTTAAAAATGCTCATTTTTATAAACTATTCAGTTTTAATTAGAATTGTTTATTAAAAGCTTCATCTAGTGCACGAAAAAAATGTAACTCGTGATTTTTTTTTAGTAAATTGATTACTCTGTGTTGATAAGACTTTACTTCGTTTTAATATGTGCAGTAAAACGTCCCACTTATAACATTTTTATTCTTTCTGTATAATGTTTGCAAATTCCCTCAAAATTCACGAATAAAGCATTTTTTCACACAAGTCTTAATATTTTCTTTTTTCAAAATTTTTTTTCTTTCTTTATAATTTTTTCATGTACATCTGATAGTATGTATGGAATAGCGTATGGGGTAAATGCACTTTTTTTTTTTTCTTTACTCCAAGCCCTGAGCATGTACCTAGGTTATGAAAACCCTTAACCATATAGCCCAGGACTTGGCCGCTGGTCCAGCTCCACTCCAGCCTAAATAACATACAATTTAAAAAAAATTAAAAATTTAAAAAAAAAAAGATTTTACTGAAAGTGTGGAATTTAGGAAGAAATAAGACCAAAAAAAATATTATACAAGTAAAATGGGAAGTTATTAAAATTTTAATAGATAGTCATTATCCGCTAAGAAGTTCATAACTGTTATTAATCTTTTGTTTAAGGTATTGTTTGTAATAAAAGTTTTCTGCCAAATTTCTAAATTTGTTGGGCTAGGTTGACGACTGTGCCAGGAGACAGTGTAGGAACAACTAGTGAGATAATGTTCAGGCGAACCTTGTTGGCCGCAGGTGCAAAGATCAGTATCTGTTATATGCAGGTAATTAAAGAATGTTGGGAATGGTCCATGACCCGTCAAGAACCAGATGACTTGTTTTGGAGGAATTGATTTAAAAAAAGTAACATTGTTAATAATTTTGAATAGACGTCTGCCTCTGTCTGAATTATTCCATTGAAATTGCCATTTTGTTAGAAGAGAATCTTTAATACGCCGTTTAAGATATGAAACTGGAAGTGGGTATACATAATTTTTTGGTTGTCTCGTAGATTGTTTAGCTAAATCATCTGCTTTTTCGTTACCTACTCTATCGCTGTGTGCTTTAATCCAGGAAATTTGAATTGATGTGTGTTGTAGTTCTTGTTGAATATCAAAAGAAATTCTATTATTTGTGTCAAAATCAAGTATTGATGATATTGATGATTTTGAGTCTGACCAGATTACATAAATATCGTTATTATTGAAGTTTTTAGTGCTCTTAATGTATTTAATACATTCAAAGATTGCCAACTGTTCTGCTTGAAAGACCGAATTTTCCCTGCCTAATGTGTAGCTTTGTGAATGTGTAATATTGAGGAAAGCGAAAGCTGTGCCTGTGTTTGTCTTCGAGCCATCTGTAAAATAATTTGTTTTTCTGTTAAAATCAAAATTATTCTGTTCTACTAAAGTTATTTTGTTAATTATGTGAAAAGAAGGATGGCGATGTGGTATTTTTAGCTTTTTGTCATAGTCTAGTGTATTATACGTTATATTATTAAAATTGGCATCTTTTTGGAGGTGAGTTACGGTTGTTGAACAAGATATTGACATAATCTGTTCTGCGAGAGGAGGAATATTTGTTAGTACTTGAAGTGCTGCCGTTGGGGTAGAATAATATGCTCTACTCATGTTTAAAAGAAATTTTCTTTGAATAGATTGTAAAGAGCGATAAATACGTGGAGAGATATTCGTAGCCCATAGGCTGCAACCATGAGCTAATGCGGGAATTATTACTGTATTGTATATTAATTTTCTCGCTTTTTGGTTGATACCCCATGATTTTTGGTTGATTTTTTGAAGCGAATTTAATAATGTTTTAGATTTTTGTTTTAAAAGATTAATGTGGGAACCCCAGTTTAATTTTTTGTCAATGACTACTCCTAGATATTTAAAATGATTAGAATGTTTAATTTTAATATTGTTGATTTTAAATATTGCACTGCGATCTGTGTTATAAAAGTGGATATAAACTGTTTTTTCTATAGAAAGATTTAGAGCATTTTGAATTAGCCATGTGTGAATTTCATTAAGGGAATTATTTGTAATCTCTTCCAAATTTCTCCTTGAGTTGGCAAAAGTCAGTATAATCAGATCGTCTGCAAAAGCTTGGATCATATAATTTTCAGAATGTATGTTAAGCAAACTATTGATAGTAAGATTCCATGCTGTAGGACCAATACATGACCCCTGGGGACAACCTTTTGAAATGTTTTTAGTTACGTAACCTTGATCTGTTGAAACAATTGCTTGTCTATTTGTGTTTATACTTTCTATGAAAAGGCAAAGATTAGAGGGAATATGATGTTTTGACAACTCATGATTAATTATACTATATTGAATGTTGTCAAAAGCACTTTTAATATCTAAAGATATAGCTGCAACGTGTTTGTAATTATTTTTTAGGTGTGTTAAATTATCTTTAAAATTATCCAAAGCTAAATGGACTGACTTGCCGAATCTGAAACCGTATTGAAAATCTGAAAGGGCGTTTACATTTTCCAAATGAAAATTTAGTCTTTTAATAATAAGTTTTTCCAGAAATTTACCCAAGCAAGGTAGAAGGGTGATTGGGCGATAAGATGTTAAATGCTTTGGATCTTTGCCCTTTTTTAGAAAAAGTAAAACCTGACCTTTCTTAAAATGATCTGGAAAATAATTTAGAGCAAGACATTTGTTGAAAAATTTAAGTATTAAAGTACTGAAAAATGAGAATAAAGTTTTAACTACAATGTAATCTATTCCATCGATGCCGGGTGCTTTTTTGCTGTTAAGAGACTTAATTAGGCGTTGTAACTCATTGTGTGTGAATGGGGGATCCGGTGTGTTATTACTGTAAATTAATGGACGTGTAGGAATAATATTATCGTCAGGATAAAGATTTTTGAGAATGCTGTTTGCTTCGTCAAGTTGAGAATTGTTGTTGTATATATTTGTGAGTATTGTTGGATATGAATTTGTTCTAAATGTAGATTTATAATGGGCACCGTAAATATTCTTTGTGTTTTCGCAAAGAATCTGCCAACTTTTATATTTAGCTTGTATAATATGTTTTTTATACTCTGCTCTTTTTTTCTTATAAATTGTTTTATATTTATTAATAATCTCTGTATCATTTGATCGTTGAAAGCGTCTTTTAATTGCTTGAAGTTCTTTTTTGTAAATTGTTAACTGTGTTGTCCACCAAGTGGCATTTGTTGGACGATGAAAAAGTTTAGTTTTGTAAGTTTGTTGACAACTTATAAAAATTTTATTAATTAAGTTATTCGTAAAACTGTTTAGGTCTGAATGATTTTGTATTGTATTTAAATCATCTATTAGGTCTAGGTTAAAAGTTGAAAAAAATTTTCTGAACTTATTGTGATTTCCGTATTTCGTTTTGAATCGCGTGAATGAGGAAAAAGAGAATGTGTTATTTACTTGGATTAATATGTACTTATGGTCAGAATTACTGTTTATATCCATTACATTCCATGTTGTGGATGTTAAAACATCTGGATTATTTGTTAAAGTAAGATCAGGAAATGATGAAGTTAAGGAGGTTACAAATGTCGGTGTCGCGGACTGGGTATTAAGAATTTTCAAATCATTAGATGTTATGAAATCCAGTAAAGCATCGCCCCTGGCATCACTGTTGTTATATCCCCAGAAGTCATGATGAGCATTAAAATCCCCACAAATTAGAGTAGGTGAATTATAAAAATTTTTGTTGCTGTAATAGATTAAATCCTTCATTAAATTTATTTCGTTATTACTTGGAGAGTTATAAAAAGAGATTAATATTAATGGAGAATTATTTGATGAATTTATCGAAATCGAAACTGAATTTTGTAGGATATCTAACTGTAGAGGAGTTATTGTTTTATTTGGTATGAATATACCACTTTTACCATCTGCCGACACGAAAAGTTTCCAAGAGCTTGGGTATCCTATTATTGTTCCTTTAGGAGAATATGGTTCTTGAAAACAAACTATATCGATCCCGTGCTCAACAACCGTTTTTTGCAATAAAAAGATAGCTGCTTTGCACCTTTGAAGATTAATTTGTAGAATGTTAAGTCCGTCAAGATTTGTTGATATAGTATACTGTTTTATATCATTATTAAATTGATTAAGCATTACTAAATGAAATTAAGTTGAAATGCTTAGAAACTAAAGTTTAAACAAGAATGAAAGTTGCCTTAAAAATTTAAAAATAAATAAAATGAGGAAAAGTAAGAAATGGAAAGAAAAAAAATATGGAATGTAAAAAGAAATGAATAAAATAAGTTAATAAAAAGAAAAAGATAGCACTGAAAAAAAAAAACTAATAGAGTTAAAAGTATCACTAGATATAGAGAAATGTTAACAAGCAAATATATATGTCTTTTTAGTAGGGATTTGTGTAGACTTGATTGGATTGACGTAGCTCTTTAAGTTCGTGCAGGTAAGTTGGGCAGGAAGGTGAGGAGGCTCTGTGATTACAGTCGAGATTTAAATTGGAGTCTTTGTTGGATGAGTGGCAGTTTATACAGTATTCTTCTTTTTCCGTGCAATGTTCAATACTATGACCTTGGTATCCGCACTTCTCACAATAACAGTGTGACTCAATACATGTGTTTTGGTGATGGCCTATTGTCTGGCATTTTCTGCATCTTAATAAGACCAGTCTTTTTTTAATTGTGCAACGTTGTAGTCCAGCATAGAAATAATTAAGATTCAAAAGCTTGATGGAGAGTTTTCTGTTGACTCTTATAATAATATGTCTGTTAGAATTATCTCTTTTATGTGGGATTTCTTTGGTCAGTTTGATGATATCGTAGGCATGATCGAAATTGCCATTGATTTTTATCAAGTCAATAATCTCAGTTTCTGTGAATGTGGTAGGTGTGTTGAGAAGAATTAGAGAGAACAACTTTACGTCTTTGTCGTGATATTGGATGCCTGTCTTTTGTAAGGTTGAGAGGACCGTTTCTTTATGTTGATTGTTATGAAACTTTAGTTCTAGCATCTTGCTGTTTCTGTAGACTTTTTTCACGGGCAGTTTAGGTTCTTCCTGAATCAGCCTTTCCACGATATCAGTTGTGGAGCAGTCTTCTTGTGGTCTTACTATTATTGGTTTTGGTGGTATTATTACTCGTGGAACATCAACATTGATAGAGGTGGTATTTTCTAATTTTTCGAATCTTGCGTTGATGGTCCTTAGATTCTCTTCAATTTGATTTAGTGGGTTTGAGGAGTGAACATTTAATGAAAGGTCCGCAAGTTTTATTCGTATGTCGTCAATTTTCTTGTCTAAGGATGTTTGGAAGTTTCTAGAGTTTATCAAGTCATGAGTTTCTTGTTCCGAAGTTATCTTCCTTATTTGTTGAATTGCGTTAATACTAGCAGATCGTGGTTCCTGCGGAAGGAATATTTTCTTATGATAGCTGTAGTTGACGTTTTTCTCTATTATTTGCAGAAGGCGCTCGATATCCGTTTTAGTCTGTGACATGATGGAGGTATTTTTGTTGGTAGAAGTTGGAGTATCATTGATGATGTAGTCGTTGGTTACCGGAGAAGTATGTTCATAGACAGAAGTGAGATCAACGATTACTGAAGGTGATGTATTAGTATCAGGACATTGTATGATTTTATTATCTTTTCGATGAGAATTTTTTGGTCTGGAAGGAGTTTCTGTGAGTGAGATATTGTAGTCAATTCTTTGAAAGGTTTGTGTAACTCTGCGTTGGGATCTTGCTGATCTTGCAGGATTTTGACAATTGTCTGTAACTTGTGAATTAGCCATGAAAGAAGGTAGTCAATATGTAAGCAGAGATTTTTGTCAGTCAATGCGTAGAGTCAATACGTCAGAGGAAAATGACGTTTCGAGAAACTAAAGTATTAGTTACCAATTTTTTAATTTTTTATTTTAAATGGCGAGGGTGAGTCCCAACCAGTTACCCAGAAAAAATTATTCCAAGAAAGATGTAAAAAATTTTATTTAAAAATTTGATTTGATGTGATGCTCCATTGATGCTAGATTCAAAGATTAGTGAAACAGTCGAAAATTATGATAACACTGCATTAAGTGCATAAAAACAAGTTATGAGGAAATCGTGGGGTATTTACGCTTAATGGCAGCGCTAGGCTGAATGAAAACATGAGCTAAAACAATAAAGTATTGCTTATGTGAATTAAGATATATTGTTTGGGCTAAAAAACCTATCAGTCTAGTTTAAGAATTCTACCATCGTGTCAATAAATTGTAAATTTATGATTGACCAAGAGAATTACAGCAATGAAACTGTAAATGCAATAAATAAAGAAAAACGTTATTGCGGCGCTAGGCAGAGACAAAAATATTAAGATCATTACATTATCAATGTTAATTAATATGATAATAGCAAGAACTAAAGCATTAATAGAAATACACTAAACAAAAAACTAATATAGTCGAAGACGAAGCTAGACAGTGCTAGACAATCCTAGTTAATTGATACAAACTATGATAACTAGTATTGAGCCACTGGCAACAGCACACAAAACATGAGAATAAATGAAAACTAAAATATGTATCAGTTAAAATAAAATAAAAGATAGATCAATAACTATACTGAAGATAGATAAGAAGAAGAAGAAATAAAGAGGAATAACAATGGGCCATGGAGTGTTACAGCAATGTAAATAATTACATTAAGGTGATAGGTCATCGCTGTGCTAATGAAACATAATCAAACTTAATGATATAAATTAAAGTGGTGAGAGTAGATATAGCAATTTATTAATTAGTACCGGTCTTGAATAGTTGGCCTGAAGCTGTCCATCATTGAGTTGATTCTATATTTCAATCATTTGATTGGGAAAAAGAATACTAATTGACCATAAGTTATGTAAAAAAATACATGAAAGACTTAGGTCGTAATAAAAGTACACACAATAAGTAATTTAAGAAAAAAAAAACATGTGATTAAACTACTAATAGAAAATATGAATAGCCCTAACATATGTAAAATGATAATAAAAAATGCATTGGAATAATGTATGTACAATAGGAAAGGAAGAAAGGAAAAAATATTAAAGAATTGTAAACTCTGACTTTAATATTAACTGAAAACAACATGGAATTGGAAAAGATATAGAGCAGCATAAGGTCTAATTTATAGAAAATTAATAAAAGAACTTGGATGGCACGTGATTAAATGCAATTAACTGTATCTGAAATCATGAAGTTTGCTTACAAATTGCTATGGAGAATAGAACACCGTTAACATTGAAAAGTGAAGTCTCTATAAAAATCTATGAAAAATCAAGGGATGGGAGAAAATTAAAAAACAGGGTTTCGGGCAATAAAGGACATTTAGGGGAACAACAAATATAAAAAATAGATTGAAGCGAAAACAATAAGACATTAATTACAATGACCAAAGTCAGAGTTTACAAATGGTAAAATTTAACACAGCGATAGCCTATTCACATTTACGACACTTTTAAAATGATATTGAAATAAAGAGTACCAGACCGCCGGAAGATATATAAGTTATAAAAACTGAAAGATAATCGCATGGGCGAATGAAATGATGTGTTATAAGTTAATAATGGAAAAGTGTTAGTAAAAATAATTGATTTCAAAATTACCATTGAAATCAGTTAGCATTGAAAGACATGTTAATATGGCGGTCTGGTACTCTAAGCCTACATCAATGGAACATCAAAAACTGAAAATTAAAAATGGATAAATAGACCTCCCTGAGGCTGGAAAGGACTCACCGAAGATGCCTTTGGGAATTACATGTTGTTTTTATGTAGATTTAGCTGAGTAAAAGAATTATATGATGGTTTTAAAAGAATATTTATAGAGCTCCAAAGAGTTGTTGCATCAAGCGTGGGAACTAGATCTCTCTTTGGGGTAAATGCACTATATGGTTTTGCTGACACTTATCGAATCTTTTAGCAAAATCTCCAAAAACCATTTTACAAATATGTGGTAAAATGTCAACGATTCGCCAGTAATTTTTTTCCTTTAAAATATGGTTTAAATGTGGAATTGTGGTTATAAGCTTTAGAATACCTTAAGACGTTAAACTGCATACTCTAGACGGCCGAAGCTTAACATATTATAGCCATGGAATTACAAAATAATGTTCAAAATTTTATTCAACAGGGAAAACGTGTTATTCTTACGTACAACGCTCTATTTCTTTTGTGTAGCGCTTTCTGAAATGCCAGCTATCATCCTGTCTTTTTTTTTGTGAGCATCATTTAATTGGCATCATTAAACTTAAACAAAAAATAAACAATTAAGAAAATTGTTGGTTTAATTGAAATATTTGTTATCACTTTTGATTTATATGATCCTAGTCATCATTTCTTGATTAGAATTTCATATTTTATAGCAGATGTCAAACAGCCAATGCTAAAACAATGTTGATTAAGCTAAGTGATCTGCGATAAAATCAATCAAGGATCAAATCATGCATACTTCAATTGGTTTAATTCTTGCCACTGGCAATCCTAGAATGCACAAACGTCTTTCGCTTTCTAGATTACATAGCCTTACCGTACACTGCAAACATTTCTGAATCAAATCGCGCAACGAAGTACTGTCACTCGGGGTGCATCATCCGTAAAATCCCCTCTACTGAAAAATCTATTTTTACCGTAAAATCCATTTTACCGTAAAATCTATTTTCGCCGTAAAATCTATTTTCGCCGTAAAATCCATTTTTAATGTAAAATCCATTTTAAAGTAAAATCCATTTTTCCGTGAAATATTATACCGTAATTTTTAGCATAATGCGAGTGCTTATTTAATAAAAGGATTCAATGTTTTTTGGCTAATTATGTCTGTAAAAGTTGCGGTCAGATTTTGTTCTGCTACATGTTCTGATAAAACTGGATTTTAAGGTAAAAAGTACCGTAATTTTATTTGGAATTATTTACAGACATCAATGGCAAAATATGATTTTACTAAAGTAGAATTTTTAGATCCATCTGATTCACTAGGTGGCAGCATTTTGCTATATTTTAGTTTATAATTTTTTCGAGGAGCAAATCCAAAATTTACGCAGCCATTTAACAATTCAATAAATAAAACCTATGCTTTTCTCAGTTTTTTTTTTTTTTTTTTTTTGCAAATTATAATACCTAATATTGCATTTCTATATCTGCCAATTTGTTCCAATTTGAAGAACATTACATTTGTTAAAGCGAAATTTGCAAATATGTTATTTAGACTTATTAAATTATTTCACTCAACTATCAAATGACAAGTCCAACAAATTTTTGACAAGGATCTTCGAGATCAAGTATTTCACTCAACTATCAAATGACAAGTCCAACAAATTTTTGACAAGGATCTTCGAGATCAAGTATTTCACTCAACTATCAAATGACAAGTCCAACAAATTTTTGACAAGGATCTTCGAGATCAAGTTGAAACAATGAAATCTTTTCATTGAAATACCTAATCTCAGAAAATTATGAATTTTCCCTCAGACATATTAAATGTTTCTTGTGTAAATGTCTCCAACCGTCATGAATGTAGGCATGTGCAGCTTATAATGTGCTTCTCTTTGAAATTTGCGAACGGCGTTGAATAGTACGGAACTGTGTATTCCATTGCTTCGTGTAGTTCTAAAGGTTGCATTGATTAGCTATAGAATGAAGACGCTATCTATAAGAAGGAAGTTTGCACCTATAGATTTAGATTAACGGGAATTATACGAACATTTAAGTTCAATTTGCTCGAAATATATTTAAGAAAATTTTTTCACTCTTTGAATTGTTTGAATAAATCATTTTAGATATCCAATAAATTAGGAAAATTGAGATGTTCTGATGACAAGGAAAACTGTTTTCTATGCTATAAATATTTACTGTTTCCTATGCTATAAAATTAACAATAACTAAATGTAATTCACTTACCTGAACTTACTTAACTGATTGAAAAGTAATCGACTTTTCATTTCTTTGTAATTAAATGTGTTAATTATTATAAAACTTGTTTGTGTCTTTTTACATTTTTTTTAATAATGTAATTTATTTCTGATATAAAATATGTTTCGTTCAATAATTTTTAATTAAGAAATTGACTATGATATTGAAATGTAGAATTTTTTAATTTAAGTTTGATTCAGAATGATGGCGTTTGCTATTATTTTTCAGTGTTTTAAACTACTTAAATACGAGAAGAAAAATTTTCTTTAAAAAAATTTAATTATGCTACATAGTGTATTTTATTAATTTACTTTTTACTCTATAATTTTTACTATAGTATAAAATAATGCGTTTCTTTTTATTTATTTTTAGCTAATTGTTTAAATCATAATGTATATTTTCTACTTCTTTCTTTAAAAAAGTGATTTAGTTGTATTTTGAAACAATAAATAGTTTTAATGGCATATCAGATATGTAAATTATGAATTAATGTAATTTTAGTCATTGAAATTTAGGTATTTTTGTTTCTGTTATCTGTATTTAGGAATTTAATTTCATTTTATAATAAAGCACCAAAAATATCCTTTTAATAGTTACGATGGTGATATTTTTTTTTTGTCTTTTCAAAAAAGAGATAATTGATTTCGTTATAAATTTCTGAGTAATTTTAAATTAGCTAATTAACTTAAAAGGATTACCAAATACTTTATTCCTCGTTATAATTACTTTTAATACTCATTTACGTTTGAAATATGTTTAGCACAGGACAATTTTCTTATTTTATTTCATATTGAAAATTTTATTTCATATTGAGACTATGAAAAATTTTTATACACCTGAATATGCCATTTAAGTGCGTCTACCTTTGAAAAATCTGTCATCGAAAGCCATATGATGGAAGAATATATGCTACGTGACTTTTCTCAAGCTTTTAGCTAGATGAAGTTTTAAAAAAATTTTGAAGCTCTTTTTTGCTCCGAAATATAAAAGAGATGGATAGAATCTAGTCTTCATAGTGCACTCTAAAAATCAAAAATGAAAAGTAATCATAAAATGTATAGCAGCGTATTCTTTACATACTTATCGTCCATCTTCAAAGTCTCGAAATTCTAATACCTTTATAGTATTTAAAAACTATATTTTCAGGAAAAAATGAAAAGTAAAGTATGAAAGAGATTGGGGCTAGACAAAAAAATTCTCTTAAAAAATCAAAATTGAGAAAAATTCTAAAAATTTATCAGTAAATATGTTTAATTTCTATCATCGAAGTCTGACAATTCTAATACCTCTATAGTATTTAAGAACTATTTTTTCTGGAAAAAGTAAAGTATGAAAGAGGGAAAGATCAGTCTACAAAATTCACTTCAAAATTTAAAATTAAGTCATTTAAAATTTAAGTATAGCAGTATATTATATAGATGCTTATTTTCAATCTTCGAAGCCTCAAAATGGTTAAATCTTTATAATATTTAAAAATTATATTATCTAGAAAAAGGAAAGAGGAAAGTATGAAAAATATGGAAACTTAATCTATAGAATTCACTTTAAAAATTAAAAAAAAAAAAAAATAGCTGAAAAAATCATAAATGTGTAGCAGCATATTCTATTCATCTTTACCTTCAATTTACGAAGCATTAAAATTCTAATATCTTTAGTATTTGAAAACTATATTTTCGAGAAAATATAGTTATAATAAATAGAATATATAGTTAATATAGAATATATAGTTAATATATAGGAATATATAGTTAATATAGTCATAGATAAAGAAAGACGCTGTCACTCTAAATATTTGTTTGTTTTTTTAACCAGAGAGGAAACGAGGGGGTCATTTTATGACCCCATGATTTCTATAAGTCAGCGTTTCTCAACCTTTCAGTATTCGCGGCCCAGTTTTCAATCATAATTTTCATCGCGCCCCCCACTTGCAGTAAAATGTATGCAACAATAATGTATATTGAGTATTTTTAATTCTATCGTTAAATTATTTTTAACTAACTATCAGAACAAAAGTAAAGTAAAAATCAGCAGCAATTGAGATTGTAGAAACTATGTTTGGAGTTAATTTTTCAAAACAATTACAGTCCATACCTCTTTCAAATGATACTGTTGCTCGTCGAATTAGTGATACAGCTGAAAATGTAGTGTCAGATTTTCTCGATGTTGCGTGACAAAATGTTTTCAATAAACTTTGAAGCAAGAGATATTAATAAAGATGCTCATTTCATGGCCTATGTTTGATTTTGTGATAATATGTCAGTAGTAGAACTACTTTTCTGCAACTCAATAGAACTCAAAACAACAGCGCTAGCATTATTTGCTATTTTAAATGATGTAATGAATGATGCAAACACAGAATGCTAAAATTGCATCGGAATATGCACTGGAATATGCATCGGAATATGCTTGTTCAATATCCGGAAGGTTCGAAAGTATACAAGCACTAGTAAAACAAAAATCGCCTCAATGCGTCTGGACAGATTGCATGATCCACATAGAAGCTTTGGGTTCGAAAGAAATACGTCCTGGTTTAAATATTGAATTAACTGCGGTTGTAACCATTTCAAATTATATAAAAATGAGAACCCTGAGATCGAGAATCTTTTCTGCTCTTTGTAATGACATGGGTTCAGTACATTCAGAGTTACTATTTAAAAGTGAGGCAAGATGTTTATCACGAGAGAAATTTTTGCAACGTGCTCATGAATTAAGAGAAGAAATCGTCATTTTCTTAGAAGATAACAGACCGGAAACCGGGAATTCATATTGTTTATTTGTGATGAAATTGAGATACTTGGTCGTCATATTCGAGAAATTAAATAACTTGAATCTTAAACTCCAAGGAGCAAATACACATATGTAGGATAGGAGTGATGAAGTTAATGCTTTTTGTAGAAAATTAGAATTGTGGGGCAGAAATTTAAAGCAAAAAAACCTAACAATGTTTGCAAATGTGGATAATTGTACTAAAATTTATAAGGCTGAAGAAGAACATATGAAAGTTACGTTTATAACCATTGAAAATCATTTAGCCATGCTGGCAAAGAATTTTAAAAAGTATTTTCCTGCTCATGACAAACTGCTAGCAAGTTACAAGTGGGTTAGGAATCCATTTCATAAGACTCCCGAAGGACTCTCAATTGATGAGGAAGAAAAATTCTTAGACTTCTCGACACGTGGCGAAACTGAAATGCATTTTAGTAATAAATCACTATTTGAATTTTGGAAGGAGGAGGATTTTTCTGCACTGTAACAAAGGACATTTCGCATTCTATTACCGTTTTCAATATCCTACCTTTGTGAAACTGGATTCTCTGCTGTGGCTTCTTTGAAGACAAAATATGGATCACGGCTAAATATAGAAACAGGACTGAGAGTGGCTATTTCTAATATTAAGCCTCACCTCAAAAAACTTTGCTCTGCAGGACAGACCCAAGGAAGTCACTAAAAATTATTAATTTTTTTAAAAAATTCAGTATGTTTGATTAAGTAAGGTGGGTAAGCCAAAGGTGGCCAGTGCTCCTTACGTAGCCCCCCCCCCCAAAAAAAAAGTAAAATGAAATTTATTTTGAATCATAAGATGTCCCTTCTGCATTGTAAATCTTGTATCTGAGGGGCACGAGGCTGAATTGGGAGATATTTCCTTGAATGGCCTCCATTGTATGAAGTGATTTAATTATTTGCAGTTGTCGTTCTAATTTCCAGGTGAGAAGATAATGTGCTTAAATTCTTAGAACTTTGAGTTGTAATATGTTTTCTGAAAGTTTATTTCCTTTTCTTTAACCACATTACTTTAATTCGAATTAATCTAGCAGATTAATAGTTTTATGTCGTGCAAATGGTAAGAGAGACCTTATGTATGTTCCCAAGTGGTGCGACACTTGCGCCAACTTCGGAAGCAAACGTGAAATCTATAAAAGAGTTAATTGTAAATCATTGCGTAGCATATTATTTCTCAAGAAGGAATGCTTGAATTAAATGCCAATTGATCTATTTCATTTTACGCAAATGTGGAACTTTGGTATTTTTTAAATTTTTATTATATTTTGACGTTCTCTGCACTTTAGTAGACTTTGCGATATTTTGTTTCAAGTTTTTTGTTTTGTTTGCATTTTAAAGTCATTTTTTAGGTATTTTTTTATTTTTGTGGTAGTTATGAGTGTTTTTGTGATCGATTCTGGTATTTTCTTGCAAATTTGGATATTTTTAGATTAGTTATGGGTTTAGTTAGTTAACTCTAGTACGGTTATTTAACTCTTACTTGTTGGCTAATCCTTCTGAAAAAATTAATTCAATAATTCTTCATTAATTCTAATGAGTTAACTCAAAAGAATCGCTAGTGACTTCACACAAGAACTATCAAAGTAAAATCAATAAACAAATTATACACTCTGAAAACAAATATCTTTTTTAAAGTCGGGAAACTTGTTTCTACCAGCAAGACACTTAAAGTGCCTTTTTAAAAGAAGTTTGCCAGTCCAAGTGTTTTTTCTAAAGATAATTTGAGTAAGTGAAAAAGTGATTTCAAAACATGGCTCACCTTTGGAACCTGTGCGAAGCCTTAGGTGCTGAAGCTAAAATTTTAAAATTGTACTATAATTTTATTTTACAATTAAAAGTATACGTGATATATATTACAGATAGGTCTAGGATGTTACTGAAAAAATTCAGATGCACAGGCTTAATCAGAAAATTATAAAAAAATCCTTAAGGCCAAGCCACCCTTGGCTCCCCACCTTAAATTTTGATTTAATAAGTTGTTTCACTTTAATAAGTTATTAAATATGTCAAAATGTATTTTGTTTTCAATGTATATGTGCGCTTTCCTTTCATCCAGTTAATCAATTTTTTTCAATAATATTTTCTCTTGAATATTCTCGCTCCACCCCTCTGGCGAGCACGCACCCCCCCAGGGGGGCGCGCCCCACAGTTTGAGAATCGCTGCTATAATTTCTGATTCTTGAGAAACTAACCTGTTCATACCTTTCTTATGAGTAATTGAATTATTCATCCTTATCCGCCTTTTATGAATAATTTTTAAGAAAATTTCTAGCATTCTTCCTCCCCTAATAGATTTTTTATCAGTTACTGGAGTTAGAAAATGACCCTGAACGTCCTTCAGTTTGTTCTACAAATCTTTTTTTTCTTCTCGCTACTGCCTAGTTCAGTGTTCTATTTTTCGTTCCCCATTAGTGTCATTACTTGTTTACAATGCTCATGGCATTTAAAGTACTGCCAATAAGTACAAGAATAGCTTTGCTACCTAACAAAAATCATCTTATTGTGTATAAAAACTTACGATGTTAACTAACTATGTTTGAGCATCAAATACCTTGTTTAGCATCTTATTAGTGATCAACCCCAGCAAGCATGCGATTCATCGGAGTTTGATTCATGAACTAAAACTTCAAATGTGACAGAGTTTTGCCTGAAGTCACCTAATTAATATTAAAAACTTCCTCAAAAGGAAGATTTGCTCGAGAAATCTAGAACTATTGGCACTAACAATTTGTGCCTACTTTTTTTTTTTTTTTGTAAGGAACATTTCTATGAGCATCTATTGTCTCCGAGAAAACAAGATTTAAATGAATATTACCGTATACATTTCATAACCCCTGCGCGCAGTTTAACGCTCGTTCAGGAGGTGCTCGCCCCCCCGGCTTAAGAAAAAGTATGGAATGGATGAGAAAAAATGCTAATTCCAGATTTATAAATATATCTAATGTTTTTAATCATTTTCAGTTTTAATTTACCAGTTTAATCATTAAACTATTTAAAAGAAACAGTTTAAGAAAATTCTTCCAAAGACTTTTCGCAACCATTAATTAGTGAAGAAAAATTTCAAAAATTATATGAAAGATTAAGAGAAAAAAACACAGGAGAACCTCCCAAAAAAAGGATGTATGAATAAAATTTGCAACGATAGTGATTAATATTTTTTGAAATCTTATTTTAAATATTTTAATCTTCATTTTATATTGCTACAAATAAAAAGATAAAAAAGTATACAGTAACATAATACAGTACTCATAACCTCTTTTTTAAGTTATCCATAACCATTTTCTAAATAATCTATCAAAAAAATTCTTCGAAACTTGATTCCATTCTTCTTTTCTTTTAAACTACATGAATATAGTTGACGTATATATATATATATATATATATATATATACACACAACAAAATAAATAAATACAAGAAAGCACGAAGAAAGTTAAGAAAAACAATGAGTTTCATTTATTGCGTATAAGCTGCAAATAAACAGAACTCATTAGATAAGTTCAAAATGAAGATAAAACAAAGGAAAATTATAGTCATATGAAAAAAAGGGGGGGGGGTGGGAAATAATAATGAAAAAAATAAGGCAAACAACTCATTAAAAAAAAAAAAAAGGATGTCATTTTTTAAAAAAAACCGGAAAATAAAAGTTATAATCTTTTCATCAGCCCACACGATTATCTATACATAATAATAAACGCGGCTGTGTGTGTGTGTGTCTGTAATCACAATATATCGCCCCAGAAGCCTCGCCCGGGCACGAAACTCGGCCCATAATTGTGTTTTCACATAATGAAGAAGTATTTTTTTTCTTTTTCAAAAATTTTGATTAGTTATTTAGTTATCAGTCATTTTGTAAGTCTATGCTTTTCGTCTGCTTTTTCGTCTTCAAAGAGCCATATTCAATAAATTATTAAAAAATGCATATACTTTTCCCCACTCTTATAAATGTATGCTAATGCGAACCTCACAATTGAAATATTAATTTTCGACAACTTAAACCAATGATATATGAAGGAATTAATAATTTAATTGTAAAGTTCGCATTAGTTTACATTTATTAAAGTGGAGAAAAGTTTAACTTTCGTATTAAAAATGTGGCAACATATTCGATACGTAAATAGAACGCTTCGCTTTGATATATTTGTCGCTGTTCATAATTGTTATAATAAGTTTTTCTTCTTCTTTCCACGCTCTATTTTTTTTTCTGAAGCGAAGACGATAATTTTTATAGCGATATTGTAGTACTTTGTACAACTAAAAATTCTTTTCACAACACTTTAAAAATATTTACTTTATTTTCTTTATATATACAGAGAACAGTCGGCAAAGAATTCGATTAGGTTGAAAAATATTTCGCTAAAAAGGAACGAATTCCAAAAGAAAAAATAAACAACTTAAAGAATAAAAATGCTGATGCCAGCCAATTTTTTGAAAGTTAACTTAGAAATAACAAACCAAACGATGTTAAATAACAAACCAAACTATGTTAACAATATGACGTAGAAAGCGCAACTAGATCAAAATTATACAAGCACAACTAGATCAAATTATAATACCTGAGTGCTTGACGTAACAGATATAGAAATAGAATTTGATACCATAAAAAATTACATAGAAATAGAAATTGATACCATAAAAAATTTATTCGTTTTCGTGTTCTTTTCATGTATTTAGCATTTTAGTTTTTTTTTCTTAAGCGTTGTAGCTATATAATTTCAAACATCCTCAAGAGCTATAATACATTTGCAGCAGAACTGGATATGAAGACAAAATTGGTGGACAGGAACACTTTAATTGTCCACTAATCTTCAGATTTCCTGCTATGTTTTAAAAAACTTCATTTGTGAAAACCTTCAGCATGGCGGACAGCTGGCAGCCTTAGGCGGCTAGTATCCGATAATTTAAATAAGAGTAACAATCCAACAAATTTATCTAATATTGCTGTTCAATAAATTAAGCAACTTCAAAAAAATTTTGTAATTACTCCCATAGACAAAGCTAACAATAATTATGCTATATTCTGTAAAAAAATCTATGCTGACCTTTTAAATACGGAATTGAAAAATAGTAAAAATTTTGAACTTAGTAATTTCAATAATAATATTGTCTTTAAAAAAATTTTAGCATTTTATAAGAGATTAAAAATTAACATTAGCAATATACAATTTCCTTACTCAATTATCAGTCCTAAATTTCATAAAATTCCTGTAAAATTTAGAACTATACTATGTGGATCTAATACTTATCTAACTGAACCTAGCAGCATTTTCTCTAACTACTTTAATAAAATTATTAATAATATTTCTAAAGAAGGTTTCTCTTGGATTATCACTAATAATCAACCGATTTTAGATTTCATTAAACATAATAAAATTAATTCTATTGCGACTTTTGATTACCAGGATCTTTTCAATACAATTCCCCTTTCTAAACTAAAAGATGTCCTTTTGAATTATCACGATGGTTTTAAAAATGTCCTTTGTTGCGATTTTGATAATTAGGTAATTCTGATTAATATTTGTCTTTTTAATAATTATCTTTACAATAGAAATGATTTTTTTCTTCAAATTGATGGAATACCACAACGAACGAATTATTCATTTCTCTTATCTAACTTATTTTTACATTATTATGAAAAAAATTATATTCTTAGTATTAAATTTGTTTTTAAATATATTTATGACTTAATTATCTTTAATTTTCAAGATTTCACTATTTTATTAAATGATATTTACCCTGAGCAATTAATTTTGCTTCGTAATCATGATGATAATATTAATTTCAATTTTTTGGATTTGGGTAACGTAAAAGTTGAAAATATTTGCTTTGTTAATTTATACGATAAACAAAATTTTAATTTTAATATTAATAATCTAATTACTTTGAATTCTAATGTGTCTAGGAACATCTATTCAAATATCACTTTTAATAAAATGAACAGAATTAAAGGAATAAGTAGTAATATTTATTTATCCATAAAGCAAAATGATAAACTCTTTCAAAATTTGATTTAAAAAAATGGATACCCAACTAAAGCAATAAAACTTTATATAAAATCATTGAATTAATCGTATATTTTTGTGGATATATTTACTAAACTTTTTCTTTATTAATTTATATAATTTTCCCATGTGCAGATCCATTTCGGGTAAATCCGTTGCCAAAATTATTTACTAAATAATTTCTTTGCTAATTTGTGTAATTTTTAAATGTGCAAATCCAGTTCGGGCAAATTCATGGTCAAAATTACTTACTAAAATATCCCTTGACTAAAAAATTTCCATTACTAATATATCTAAATTTTCAAAGTGCAAATCCATTTAGGGCCAATTCGTGGCTAAAATTATCTACTAAAAAATTTTTCTTTGTTATTTTTTATAATTTTTCCATGTGCAAATCCATTTCGGGCAAATTAGTGGGTAAAATTATTTACTAAAAATTTCTTTATTAATTTTTCATGTGCTAATCCATTTCGGGCAAATCCGTGTTAAAATCATCGACTAAATTGTTTTTCTCTGATAATTTATATAATTTTTCCATGTGCAAATCCGAGGCTAAAATTATTTGCAAAACTGGCAATTTATGTTTCTCTTTTCTATTTTATATTCTTTCTTAAATAAATATTTTTTTATTTTCTAAAATTATTTATGGTCAACTTTTAAAATTATCCAGTATAATATTACCTTGCGCACATCCATTTCGGGCCCATCCTTGGTAACTAACAAATCAATTCACAGCATAACAAATCACTTCAGCAATGCAGTAAGAACGGCGCTTTAAATTTCTCTAGTTACACTCAATTTGCGCTTTTGTTTTCATACTTTGTAATCTGGCAATCTTGTTGAGAAAATATTTTAAAATCATTCTTGAAAAATTCCCCGTTCATGTAAGTACATCTGATTTCGCTTCTCGCTTTACAGATTTTGTTTTAAACTGTTTTTTCTTTTTACTTTATTTTATTTTCTGTTTTCACGTGTTATTTTTACTTATTGTGTGCTATTTTATTTATTGTAATTTTTGTAAAAAAAATTTTTTGAGTTCTCCTCACACTATTGTATTAATATATTTTGCTTTGGCTATATTGATACAATATCAGATAGCACTCTTTTTTGCGGATATAATAGTGTGGGCTTATGAGAAGATTATATCTTTTATTTTCCGTTTTTTTTCAGAAAATGTATTCTTTTTTTTCTTTTTCTTTTTCTTTTTTTTAAATCAGTTGCTTGTTATTTTTTTTTCATTATTATTTTCCCCCTCCCCTATCTTATATGTCTATAATTTTCCTTTGTTTTATCTTCATTTTTAGTATATATATATATATATATATATATATATATATATATATATATATATATATATATATATATATATATATATATATATATATATATATATATATATATATATATATATATATATATATATATATATAAACTTTAAAAAAATGTAGTATTTTGAAACAGAAATACGTAAAATAAGCATAGGCTACATTTTCGCAGATTACTCAAAACCAGATAACCACATTAAAAATAACCTATGTGCAACAAAAATTATATATCTAATTTAAACATTGTACCAAGGTCGAAAATTGTACCAGTTAAAGATGCAGTAAGTAAGAAAAACATAGTTTCGAATAATATAAGATCCATATCCATCAAGATCCAATAATCCATATAAATATATAAAATTTTGCCATCAACTATAATGCATCAATACCGGGTGCATAAAATGCTTATTCTCCATCATTTTCAGCAGTCTCAAGTGCTAGTTCATCAGTTATCGACCTACCCTTTTACACATATGTTGTTGTAGATTTGACGCCTCAAACGCTTTGAGAGTAGCAACTAAAATTTTGCGGTCATCTTCATTATTCATTACGAACATACTCTTTGGCTGATGTTTCAAATGATGCCGCGTTTAACTGTGAACAAAGCTGACAATTAACAAAGCTATGAATTGCCTATGTAACCATAATTGAAAATTATTAAAGCTAAATAAGTTGCAACTTCTACTTTTTTATTGAAAGTACCATTTAATTTTTTTCTTAATAAGTAATTTAAATAAATTATTTCAACAAAAAACAATATTGGATATTTAGTTTTACTGAAATGCTTTGATAAGAGTGAGCAAATTCATTAATCAATTGAGTGAACTAGTTCACTTTTTCATACGTATCACAGTGCGTTCTGCGTTGCCCACCGCGACGGTATATTATGCAGTAGCTTTTACATTTTTAAGAAAATTTCTTAAATGTTTTGACACAATAACCTTAAAAGGGTAAACCATCAAATAATACAACAATGTTTTTTCTGTTTCATTTTTTGAAAACTTAATGTGTTGTTCCTCCTTAAGTTAACATCGAATCAAGCGCGTTCGTATACTCTTTAAAGAGAGAATTGAAAACTGAAAACTAATAATGTACATTACTTACACCACTCATGAACTACTTTTAACTCTAAAAACACCAATATTGGCTACGTTTGGAAAACATAACATGGCAACGGTACATTGTTTTCCATCTAGAAGGAGAAGGTTTTAGTTACCTGCAATCCGCGTGGCGTAACATTCAGGGAAACCGAAGTACACCGCTAAAAAAAAGTATGCTTTTAATTGCATAATAATGAGAAATACGTTATCATAAGCTAATTTACATATATCTGTCAATTATATTAAATAATTGTGCAGTATTTAACTTCTATAAGCTTCTATTCAATTAAGCCTAATTCAAATACGTTTTTATTATCTATCTGGGCTGCCTGGGTATTCAAACAAATTTTGCTTAATAACTGTTAAGTGTATAATATTCTGAAATAATTACTCTTACAGTAAAGTGAGTCGTAAAAACAACTGTTCTGATTCGAAACAGTATAATATTTTATTGCCAGTACAAAAATGCAGGCAAAAATTTGACACCAAAATATAGTAATTTAGCATTCCTGGTATTATAATATTTCACCAAAAATTAGTGTTTCACTACACCAATTATGACTAAATTTAGTTGCCACAAATTTTTGTGTTAAGCTATACTAAAAATTGTTTCATACAGTTTTGCTAATAAATCTATTTTTTGCGTTTTCCTATTGCTTTTTATCCGAAAGCTATATAAAATGCGTCGAATAATAATTTCGTAAATATTGAGCATTTTTTAGTTTGAAATAGTGTATTTTTTCAATCCATATATCTCTGAAAGGAGCCGATAGCAAATATAATTTCATATATTTTTCGCCGAAAGAAGTATCAGCTTTATAACTTAAGCTAATAGTAAAGTATACTTTTTAAACTATTTCCCGCAAACTATTTCAAAGTTCTGAAATTTTTTTTTATTAGAAAATCCAATTCTTTAAATGTTTCATTTGTTGAACTTTAATTTTTTACATGAAGCCAAAGTAGTTTAGTAAGATCCTTAATCTCTTATAGAAATTTAAGAAACCATAAGCTCTTTAAATAGAAAAAAAGTTTTAACAAATCAATACACTGGTTAACAAAATTGCTTCACTAATAATCAGATAACTAATTGTTTAAGTGGTGGAACTTTGTTTTTATTACAAAATATTGAATGGGGTCTGATTTCTTCAGTGTGTGTAAAGAGTAATATAAAAGATCTGTATTAGAATCCTTCTTTCTGTCATATTTTATAAAAGATATATAAAACATTAAAAAAGAGACATTTACGTTTCTAAGTCGTGAACTGATTACAGTGAAATATAGTAAGTTTTCATCAGTTTTCTTCTGAGACTTATTTTATTTATTTTAAACTGTGTTGACATATTCGGGATATACATTCATCAAATTAAAGAATTAAATCCTGCGGACTGATTTATGAACAATCCAATAGTCAACGCCATTCAGGCGACTTATTGTATGAAGTAACAATTCTAAAAGTTTCTACAGATACTTTTGCTAAAAAACGGTGACCACCTTGAAACGTTACCACTGTCCCATCAATAACATAGATATCTCTTAGAAACAAAAGGTAAAATTTAAGCATTTTTAAATTTTTTTTTACAATTTTCGACCCATTCTGGTGAGAGAAGATAATTTAAGATCAAGAGGGAAGAATGATTTATGCCAATTTTTCACAAAAATGATGATTGGATCGACAACTGTTGCATTTTGACGGATATTAAGTTTTGCCTACCGGACAAAGTTCTACCTACCGCCTGGGAGGTGACCCCACGCCAAAAAGGTCCTGAATTCCAATTCCAGACAAGACATGGATGTTCCTTCATTCTCTGAACTATCTGTCCTTAATATGGTGCTCCTGAAATAGTAACCAACAAATACCTGAATGACGTGTGGCAATCAGGTGAACATTGGAAAAAAAATTGACAAATCAATAACATTTTAAATTGGTTCTACCTAAAAATTATTCCTCAGTGAAAATGAGCCATACTAGAAAAAAAACGCCTGTCTGTCTTGAAATTTGTTTTTTTTTCCCGCACATAAACTGTTCCTACTCTTGAACTTCAATCCAGAATTTGCTTTTCACAGAATCATCTTTCAGAGATATAAACTGTTCTTCTTTATTGATCTTCTATCCAGAATTTTTAGAGTTTTAATTAAAAGTTTTTTTTCTCAAAATAAGTTTTCAGAGGCATAAATAGTTCCTTCCCAATGATCTTCAATCCAGAGTTTTTTTTTTCTAAGAATCAGTTTCAATGGATATAAAAGTTTATTCCCCCTTGATCTTCAATCTAGAGTTTTGAGAGTCCTATCAAGAGTTTGTTTTTTACTCAGAATCAGTTTTCAGAAACATAAATTGTTCTTTCCTATTGATCTTCAATCCAAAGTTTTTTTCTAAGAATAAACTTCTATGGACATGGACGGTAATTTCCCTTTGATATTCAATCCAGAGTTATGAGAGTTCTATCCGGACTTTGATGAGAGTTTTCCTCAGAAGAAGCTCTTAGAGACATAAATTGTTCTCTTCCATTGATACTCATTCCAGACTTATGAGGGTTCTAACTGGAGTTGGATAGGTTTTTCATCAGAAGCAGCTCTCTTAGAGACATAAATTATTCTTTCCCATTGATATTCAATCCAGAGTTATGAGTGTTATATCCGGAGTTTGTTTTTCCCCAAAGAATCAGCTTTCAGAGACATAACTTGTTCTTTCCCATTAATCTTCAATCCATAGTTTGTTTTTTCTACGAATCAGTTTCCATGGACATAATCGGTTATTCCCCCTTGATCTTCAATCCAGAGGTATGAGAGTTCTATCTAGAGTTTGTTTGATTTGCCTCAGAATCAGCTTTCGGAGACATAACTTGTTCTTTCCCATTAATCTTCAATCCAGAGTTTGTTATTTCTAAGAATCAGTTTCCATGGACATAAACGGTTATCCCCCCTTGATCTTCAATCCAGCGAAATGAGAGTTCTATTTTGAGTTTCTTTTTTGCTTTTCCGAATCAACTTTGAGAGACATAATGTGTTAATTTTTTTTTCGATTACTTATTCAAACGCGAAAAATAGCGTTCTAATTAAATACCTATTTATATAATTTTTTTATGATTTGGAATTGGGGATTAGTAACTTTTAGCAAAAGTAATACTTAATAATTAGCTCGAGAGTTAGTAACTGCTAACTTCGTAATAAATAAAAAAAACTCGGCTTCTCTGCGCATAACTATTAGCTGACCAGCGTCTTCCCTATTTAAAAAAAGAAACAAAAACATTGTACTATAATTTCTTCATTAATGTTTGAAAACATTACTTTCCTAATTTAATATTCTAGGAACAGAAATTCCTTGCAAAAATTTTATAACAGAAATATTTAAAAATAATATTGATAATAATTGGAAAAGTAAGGAAGTGACTTTGCGATTTCCATTTAGAAATTCTTACTACCAGTTTTATTAGTTTTAGAGAAACGCTGTTATTTTCTGTTCCTTTACATTATTTTACGTAACAGTTTGTCTAAAATAGAAATGTAAGTCTCAGAAAATGTATAGAAAAATGTATTATTACGAAAAATGTATAGAAAAATATGTAGGAAACAGTATGAAAAAAAATGACTTTTAAACTTTTAGTAATAAAAATAACATGTGAACCAATTCAACTGAACATTTGAAATTTGACGTGTTCTAAGGGCCATATATGCGTCTTCCTGAATTCCAATTATTGCAATTTGAAGTACTTTTCTGCTATTTTTTCATCTTTTTTGCTTTAAATAATGACTATTTATCTATTGTTGTAAGAAAATTTGTTTATCTTTCTCAACAGCTTCATATTCTAAGAGTTGATTTGGTAAAAAACAAAAAAGAATAGAAGTTGCTTAATCTGAGCTAGACATAAATCTTATATTACTTTTCGTTTAAAAATAAAACTTTGTTTTGATATGCAATCTTTTCCTTAATTGAACTGCCATAAGTGATAGAAGAAATATTACTTATCCCTCATTTTTCAAGAGTCAATAGCACACGATTCTAATTACTTATTATTATTTTTCATTAAGTCAATCTGCATTCTAAAGCTTAATTTTCTTCAAGATTTTAATCCAGATTTTGAATCTGAAGAATACTTTATTTCGTTAAGATTTGCATATTAGCAAATTGATCTTAAATAAAATTGAAATTATAATATTAATATATTTTAGACCCAATATGTATTTCGTTTTAGTAAAAAAAAAAAAATATGTTTTCAAGTTTAACAACAGTGTTCAATGAAACATGGTGACAACAATGTTGATGGTTTTAACTATGCTAGAATCAATCATGGGATATTTTTCTTATTTTTAATTATATTTATCTATTTAATTACTTTTGGTTCAAGTGTTTAAGTGTTGTCATTATATCAATAAAATTGTCAATAATATGAATAACATAATGATAATAAGAATTAATAAAATTCGGCTCTACAGATATGTGAAATAATTAACGTGAAAAGATTTTAATGGATGTTCTACTTTTTCTAATTCCAGAAATCAACTTTTTTTATATATTGAAACTGCCACTCTAGATAATCATTCTACGAAATAAAATCATTTTACTAAGATAGTGATTTTACAAAGAAATAAAAAATAAAAATAAATAAATCCTTAAAAATATAAGTTTTAATGTCTATGAATTTGCTGCTTTTTTACAAACATAGCTGTGGTTATTTTGTTTAAAAAACAGCAAATTCTTTTTTTAATTTAAAAATCTCGAATTTTAATTAAACTGTTGCATACAGACAATGTAAAGCGAAATGTTTCAAAAATTTTCTTATTACTACCGACACATAAGAATAAAATAAAAATATCATAAATAAAATCTTTTTTTTTAAATTTTTGGTTCGACTTAAAAATTATTCCATCGCAATAGCTGAAGTGTATAAAAGTAAAATAATGAAAGAAGAAGTAAATTTAACCCTTATGTAACCACGGTGGAAGTATTTTAGAGAAAATTGGTCGGATGTTGTTAGAAAAAGAACGAAAACCATCCCCGGCACAGTCCAAAAACCAATTCAATAAGGGCTCGTCTTCTAAAGAATCGAACCAAATAATTGCCTATTTACTTACTAAATTGGAAAGTGAATTTTAGGGTAAGATATTGTTTACTACAGGAAAAGAAGTTTAGTGATTCAAATGGAAACTATAATCATGAAAAGGCAGCTTTCGTCACGTCTTACATGATTTATATATAAATTTGATTAATATAACCCAAATTTTGAATTATTTCTAAAAATGAAAAGCTGGAGAAAAACTTTTTAGAAGAAAAAATTATGAATTAATCAGGGAACTTGGACGAGCGGTCTCTCCGCTCTGCTATCTGCTCTGTATCATGAAGGTAGTGAGTTCGAATCCCGCCATGACCCGGGGTAAATATTTATACTTTTGTTAATAATCCTTTCTTTAAGTTGATCCTGCTAACACATACGTATGTGTACTAAATAAGAGGATTGATTACTGTCTCTTTTCTAATTTTCTTTCTGAATATAACAAGAGGAGCTGATGTGGCTCAGGAGATAAAGTGTTAGTCTCACAATGAGATGACTGAAGTTTGAATCCTAGTGATGGCTAGTTGATACGAATTCTACACCTAGTTCGAACCATCCTCAGTGCTAGTGCAAAAAATCCTAAGTGGTTGACGAATTATGTATTGGAATTCTCTTGACTTCATCTTCATGAAACGCAAATGCGGGCTAGTTGTTTTGAAAAGTTTTCCACGAGGGCAATGTTGCTCAATACTTGATCCAGGAGCTCCTTTGTCTTCTGAGTTGAGCTATAAATTAAAGACTACTTAGTTGAACATTGATAGTCGTGAACTTAGAATTGGGTCGACTGTTCAACGCTGGCAATAAAATGAAATATAATATTTTACTTTAAAATATACTGAAGGAACTAGGCAACTTTAACATCGATCAATGTAGAAGTGGAAAAAATAGCACGCATCGTATTTATATTCTTAATGCGATACGGATATAAAGTAATAGACTCATTAGTAATAGTCAAAGAAAAACTAATTCAACCAGTTTTCTAATTAATAAAATATAGTATATGGTTTCAGAGTTCTAATAAAAAAGGTAAAAGATGTTATCAAAACATGTCATTAACTTTATTTTTCGGAACATATAATTCTAATATTCAACTGTTAGCAAAAACTTATTTCTAAGTATATGTTTTTAACTGTTTTAAGCAATAACAATTTACATCACAACATTATTTTTTCATTCTTTAATAATTTTTTATAAAGACGAATAACACTTCACAGGTATCAATAGCATGGATACTTTCAATTATCCTTCTTGGGACAGTAAAAATTAGTTTTAAAAGTCAACTAACATATTATAAATTCTTAAAAACTCTATAATGTAGTTATCAATAAAATGAGCTCATTTCATTAATGGACGAAAAAATTTAATACTTTTTACTCATTTCTAAGTCTTATTATAACGTTCATTTTAAATATTTACTACACACACCGAAAAATAAGTGAATGATTTAATTTTTTTTCGATACAAGATATTCTTAATACCATTTAACGTTCCTATAAAAATCATGATACCATCTAGAATCTTAGATAACAAAGAGTTTTTACCTATCAACTGCTAATGTAAGCAAAAGATTTGCTTCTTTTCCAATTAAATTTCAGCCACTATAAAACGTTCTAAACTATGGAGAACATTTAAATACACAGAACTTGAACAACAGTCATTAGTGGATACACTGATATTATGGCAAATCTACAAAAATAAGGTGTTGTAAGTGGAACGCGCTAATCGTTCATGTGGAACGCGCATTTTCTGGTGACTGTTACCATGGAAACTCGCCAACAATTGGCGACAAGGCACACGTGTTGCGCATCTTACTTTGTCAAAGTTCAAAATTGAACAAAATATGATTTACCTTTGCATTTATTTGATAAACTTTAAATTTAAATATTTTACATCTTACACATTAAAAGGGGTGAAGTACTAAAAATTTAACTGGAAGGTGCGAGTCTAAGAGTTTCAAGAAATGAGAACGTTGTTTCTCTCATACCGCGGCATCCTCAACTGACGCCAATAAGGCACTCGGAAAGGAGCAAAACGCTACTCGGTTTTTAGTTAAGTTGAGAATAATCGATATAACAAAAATCAATTGATCAAGTTAAATTTAGTGGAAGGCTATTATGGTTACATGAACAAAAACTACAAAAACTATTGAGGAGTAGAATAACAACGAACGTGTTATGTAACAACATCACACTACCCCCCTTAAGAAGAGCACAAAAAGACTTACCTGACATGCTAAAAATTAAAATCGATAAAACCATTTACTGAAAGTGAGTGAGGACAGCGAGGAGCCAACAACATCCTTTGAACCTGCCAAAACAAAAAATACAGAAGACAGTATTGTTGACACAACATAGCAACAAAATTATCAAACACAAACTATGTGTTGTTCTTGGCTATACATAAAACCTGATTTCCATATCACATGCAAATAGTAAATGCAGAATATCATAAAATGCAAAATAACCAAAATTAATTATTAAAAATTAATTTTCAAATCCATTTGTACGTACATCTGTTACTTAATTTTACATAATTGCGTTAAAATTGTCACATAAATTTCAGCCTTTTTTTATTATTCTTATTTTGGCTTTACATAACACTATAGAAAGCTACATAAAACTACTTACAATATTTATACAATAATTTGTACTTTGTTTTGTGATAATATCAGCCCAAAAGAAAATTCTTTCTTTTTCGAAAAAGTAAAACATCAACACTCTATACTTAATCCAATTCTTTAACACTTTTTAGGTAACATAATGCTGCACATAAAATTACATATTTACATATATACAAAAGGAAAAATAGAAAAGAATGCATGCATTATCACATGGTTTTATAACATATATAAAGCTTAAATGCTGAAAAAGGAGAGTTGTATATTAACATATTGTACCTTAGAAATTTGGGTGGTGGACTGTTTACCTACTCAAACAAACATATACATGCTAAATTTTTAAATACAGTTTGCAAGCATCCATAAACATGACATAAAATTTATATTATTACAAGTTCAACATACTAAATTGAGTTAAGATGAAAAGGCTTAAAATTGATATATATATATATATATATATATATATATATATATATATATATATATATATATATATATATACATATATATATATATATATACATATATATATATATATACATATATATATATATATATACATATATATATATATATATATACATATATATATATATATACATATATATATATATATATATACATACATATATATATATATATATATATATATATATATATATATATATATATATATATATATATATATATATATATATATATATATATATATATATATATATATATATATATATATATATATATATATATATATATATATATATATATATATATATATATAAAATGATCTATATTAAAATTGATATAGTTGATTCACTTTGAAAAAAAGTATTATTATATTAAATTTAAAAATAAATTTAAAAGGTTAAATCTAGCAAACATTAGCTTAACCATTAAAAATAAACACTACAAAAGCTTTTCAGCTGAAGAAACCGATCGTATTTTCTCCAACAAAAAAACTACTCAACCGAAAGAAAGTATGCCAGCATACTCACTTTAGAATGAGGTAATACAAATGATTTACAGGTAAAGCTAAGTCGAAAGAAGTGAAAAAGTTCCTTTGCCTAGGTCTTAAAGAATAATGATAAGGAGCAGTGCTCACTACAGGATTTTGATTAGATACAACTAAATGAGGGAGTCTTTGTAAACAATTCCTTAAACGGCTAATATTAACTTTAAAGGCATCTTGCACTGGGGAATTAAATCTATTAATTGAGACATGGATGTCATTATGAACTTCAGTTATAATAAATGGACCTAAAAATTTAGGTTTAAAAAGACTTCCAGAATGTAAATAAACAATATCCTTAACATTAAATATCTTATGTTTTGCTTTCTTAAGCTGAATTTCATTTTGTCGTTGTTGTTGTTTTTCCAAATTACCAAAAGTTTGTTTATATATAATATTTAAATCATCCAAATGGTTTTTGACATATTGGGTTTTATCTAATTGCTGAGGTTGAATTTTAGGGTCAAAGATATCAAAAATTAAACTTAATTCTCTTCCAAAATGCAAAAGATTAGGGGTAAAATTGGTAGATGGATGTACAATACCATTATACAAATTTTGATGAATTAGTATAAAATTTTTAAATGACACACGTGCTTCATTTAAGGTTATTTAAGATGTTTTAATAGACAGATTAATTCCTTCTGTCGCACCATTACATTTCGGATTTTTGGGAGTAGTATGGGCCACAGGAATACCAAGTGCTTTATTTACACAACGAAAACCTCACAATTGAATTGTGTTCCCAAATCCGATAACACCATAGCAGGTATACCATTATTAGCAATATAATCAATTAAATGTTGAGAGACAGTTTCAGGCGTTAAGCTGTTCAACGGGTACAACTTTACAAATTTAGAGAAGTGATCTAAAATAGTGGGGTTAACAATATCAATTGATATAAATTCATTGGGTACCTTAGGAATAGGTAAAGACTTAAAAGGAGGCTGTGGTATACTATAATTTTTGGTACGTAGACATACATCACAAGAAGGAACAAAATTTTTAGTGTCTTATGCATGTTTTTCCAGAAATACTTATTAGTTATAAGCTCATAGGTCTTTTTCAGACCAAGATAATTAATGTTACCAATCTTCAGTACCTTGCCTTGTAAGCTTTGAGGTACCACAATACATTGAGATAAATTTTTATCATTACAAACATGCATTAATAACTTAGTATTCGAATCATTAATAAAACTTTTAGTTTTCTTAGCATTAATTAATGAAGGTGAGTTAATCATATCAACAATTTCCAAAATATATGGATCCTTTTGTTGTTCATTAAAGAAAGTGGTTATAGGAATTTTATTTTGAGGGTCAATGTTTGGAATAGAATTTACAATTTGGTCATCAACATTAGCATCAGCAAAAGGTAAAATTAACTTATTTTCTGAGACTGGATCAAGAGCTGGGGTGTAATGGTCAGGGTCTTGACTTCTACTAAAGTAATCGGCTAATTGATTCTTTGGACCAGCTATATATTTTACTTCATATGTGAATTCTGACAGCTGTAGAAGCCGATGAGTTATAATGTCAGCAGGGGATGTTACCTTTTCATAATGAATCAATGGTTTGGAATCATTGAGGATAGTAAACTTTTTATATGCCAAATAGTGTTTAAATGCCATTACTGATCTATAAATAGTATATATCTCAAGTTTTAAGGGGGGATAATTACGTTCTGATTGGGATAAGCCTTTACTAAAGTAAGATATGGGTTTAAGTTTACCATCAAATTCTTGCATTAAAACACCTGAAATAGCAGTACCACTGGCATCAGTATTAAGGATGAACTGCTTATCCCATTGGGGAAGATGTACAAAAGGCTCAGAGAAAAAGATATTTTGTAATTGATGAAAGGCATTTTGATGCTCTTCTCTCCACTGAAATTTTGAGTTTTTAAAGGTTAATTGAATTAGCACACTAGTGAGTCGAGCATAATTGGGAATCAGAAGGCGGTAAAAACCACAAACACCAAGAAACTTTTTAACATGTTGAGAAGTTTTAGGAGGCTTAAATTGAGTTATCTTTGCTATATTAGTATTGATAGGTTTAATGACATTTTGACTTAAATTAAAACCCAAATAATTAATCTCAGTTTTGAAAAAGTTACATTTTTGAGGAGAAAAGGTCATATTATATTTAATAAAAATTTCTAATACAGCAGTAATTTTATTTAGCATCTCTTCAAATGAGTTAGCACCTATTATTACATCATCCTGATAGGAATATATTCCCTCAATACCTGCATTTTTCATTTCATCTATAATTAATTCCATTAAAGCTTGAAAAATACTGGCTGCTGTTTTCAGACCAAACACCAGGCGTTTGTAGGCAAACGTACCAAATGGTGTTGTGAATGTTAATATGTCTTGTAGGTTTTCGGGCAGCGAAATTTGATGATAGGCTAAAGACATGTCGAGAATACTATACATCTGATATTGGGAAATGTCATTAATTAAAACAGGTATCCGAGGTAGTGAATAGGTTGATGCCTCAACAATTGAATTAAGTAAGCGAAGGTCCATGGCAAGTCTAAATTTTACAGGGGCATTTGGAATTTAAGATCTGGGCCCTTCTTTACTAAAATTAGAGGACAACTCCAATCGCTTATATTTCTTTTTACTATGCCAGCCTCTTGCAATTCCAACAATTCCTATTTAACCTGACCCTGTGTGACATAAGGAAATTTAAATGGTTCAGTTTTTATATGATTATTAGATCTGAAAGAAATTTTAGGGATGACATGGTCAGTATGACCTAAGGTTTTAACCGATTAAGAAAAAGCAGTAGAATGGGACATTAAAGCAGAAAGTAATTTTTGTTTGTTAATGGGATTCAAATGAGAGAGATGAAAATCATTCTCTATAAGTTGATCTTTTCTTAATGTTAAAATATCAGATGAAGCAGTAATTAAATTTACATAATCAGTTAAATTTTTCTTAGTAAGTTATTGAACATTTTGCTCAGAATGTTCCTCTAATTCAGGGTTAAACTGAATTTTTCCTATACAAGTATTTTTGTGTATATGTAAAGTGACATCAGAATTATTTTTAATTAAGGTGGTAAATTTAGCACTATCAAAAGTGTGCAATGAAGCAAAAACTTCAATTTCAGGTTTCTTAGTTAGAGGTTCAAAAAGAAAATATCACCTTGTTTACAATTATCATTCTTAATAATAAGATTAATTTGAATATACTCATTGGGTTCCAATATTACTTTTTGTTTAAGAAAACAATTACTTTCAAAATGCATAATATTATTACAATTAACAACATCTTTAGAAATTAAAGGTACTTTAAAATTTTGAAATTCAGCAACATTATCTGATGGACAAATTTTTACATTATTTTTACTCAAAAAAATCACAACCAATTATTGCTTGAAAGGTATCATGTTGAAATTGTGAAATATAAAATGGAGATTTAAAATAATTTTTCTCAATTTTAAATGAAATTTCTGAACAGAATAAAAAATTTAAGTTGGAATTAATAGTCTTAATTTGTACATTAGAAGAAAAAAGTCTTGTTTTAGTGTTACACTTTACGATATCATAAGTGGTTTTTGACATTAAGCATATACTGGAACCAAACATTTTACAACATTGTTACCAAATTTAACATGAATCAATGGAATATTATTATTGTTAAAGGCATTATTTGAGTAAGCAATATTTAAATTATGTTCATTATCACAAATATTTGAAGAAAGTTCATTATTGCGTATTATTATTGCGTTCATTATTGGAATCATGCTACACATTATCTTTGTTTACATTTGATGACACATTTTGAACATCAAAATTGTTCAACATATTACCACATGAATTATTATCATAATTACACTTATTATTTGGTAGAGAAATACACTGCTGAGAGGAAACATGTCCACCACCATATTCCCTCACAATTAGTTTAAAGATTTAGGCATTGTTTCACCATTATTTATATTAGAAGCATGTTGATTAAAATATGAAGGTACAAAAGGGTTAACATTTGGTTGTTGAAAATTACCAACATTTTGAGACATAAAATTTTGATTAGTGTTAAATTGATTAGCATAAGGATTAAAACTATTATGACCAGTTTTTTGATTAAAATTCTGGCTCGGCATAAAATTTCTATCTCAAAAATTATTGTAAGAGTTAGAAAGTTGGGGCATTGACTGCATTTGATCATTAAGAAATTTTCGAGAAACATTTTGTTTATGACCTGGCTTCTTGCAATAGAAACAAATTATTCTCTTATTTTTGAATGTATTACTACTTATTCTAGAAAAATTATTTGAAATACTGTTTACTGTTTCAGTGTTAATTGATTTTATTAAATTACGAAATTGAGAGCACTCTGCTAGTGAGTGAGATTCATTACAGTATGATCAATTTTGCAGCAAATTTATTTTATTGTTTAAGCCGTCAATATGATTTTGGGTATTAAGGATATCTCTATTAGCAGGGGCTGAACTTAATATGTTATGAGCCTCAGCTTGTAGCATAGTCTGCTGGGCTACTGAAGTGCTATGAGCTTTATTAATAAGTTCCTTAAAGCATTAGTTTTTCTTTTAAATTTAATGGTAGGGCATTCAATAGTTGGAGGAATTTAATTTGATTGCTATGGGATCTGCGACAGAATTGTAGGTCTTTGATACTAATGTGTTGACTCTGTGTCCAAATTTTTAATGTTTTCACCCGGCATTAACTGGATATTATTAAAAGTCAATAGATTAGTGGAAGGATCATCCTCATTTGAAAAAAAAAGATTTTAATAGGGCTATTGCATCATCAAACTTAACACTTTTAAATTCTGGGGATGTTTGAAAATAATTTCTGGCATTGCCAGTAAGCTTTGATTTTAAAAACAACAGAGCAACCTCATCCGACTAACTATTAAGTTTTCCCAAATCGGCTACTTGCTCGAGAAACCATTCTGGAGACTCGTCTCCGTTATAATTGTGAATGCTAGTGTTTACCTTTTCAGCCATTTCGTAATTTTTATCTCTAGTAATAAGATTTGTGACCTCTGTCATATATATATTAAACCGTAATAATCAAATAAGCAATATTTATACAATACATGTCACAAGAAAAACAGCACCATACGACACCAAAAATATATCGTATAGTTACGATTTAAATGAATTTAAGTAAATAAGGAAATAGATCATTACATTAAAAATTAATAAAGGATCGTAAAGGAAAACATTGTCCAAGTAAGTTACCTGATCCTTCGTTCCAGAAGGATCTCCAGATTTCGTAACTGGTCAGGTGCTTTTTGAAATTGAGTAATAGAGGGCACTTAGTTCAAATTACAAAAAACTTCTCTTTATTCAGCAGATCTCATGATGAATCGCTTTGATAGAGCAGGCTCCCTTTATATGGCATCTAATCGTTCATGTGGAACGCACATTTTCTGGTGACTGCTACTATGGAAACTTGCCAACAATTGGCGACAAGGCACACGTGTTGCGCATCTTACTTTGCAAAAAATTAAGCAAAATTAAACGTTCAAAATTAAACGAAATATGATTTAACTTTACATTTATTTGATAAACTTTAAATTTAAATATTTTACATCTTACACATTAAAAGGTGTAAAGAACTAAAAATTTAACTGGAAGGTGAGAGCCTAAGAGTTTCAAAAAATGAGAACGTTGTTTCTCTCATACCGCGGCTTCATCCAACTGACGCCAAGAAGGCACGCGGAAAGGAGCGAAACGCTACCCGGTTAAAGTTAAGTTAGGAATAACCGATATAAAAAAATCAATTGATCAAGTTAATTTTAGTGGAAGGCTATTATGGTTAAATGAACAAAAACTGAAAAAACTATTGAAGAGTAGAATAACAACGCACGTATGATGTAGCAACATCACAAATTTCTTTAAGGAATACTTAGGAACAATAAACACAAGTAAAATATCTAGTCTCAATTAATGTTATTTAAAAATCATTTTTTACCCAACTATCATTATTTTATCAACATTAAACATGAAGGCACTTAATCCAATCCTCATAATTGTCAGGGGTACCAAACATCTGCTCATAATTTGTTTCAATTATTTGCCATCATCATCTTTTAAATGCAAAAGTGTGGTACTTCATGTGGTATAAATAAAGTAGCAACTTTTAAGTCAGATTAAATATTGCTAAAAATTAGTACAAGGAAATTAAAAAATATGAAAGACACATTGAAAATTAACAAGAAAATTCATTATTTATTAAATAAACCCTTAAAAATCAGACATATGAAATTCAGAATATTCCTTAATGTTAATAACTTTACATGGAAGAAAAAAATAATTTTTCAACTACTTTCTATTAGAGCAATATTGGTTCATTCCCACTTTCTTGCTTAAATAGCATGATTATTAACTCCTATTTGTAGTGTTTTTTTTTTAAATTTATTTTTTGTTGTAATTATTAGGGTGAACTTTAGTGAAAATGTTACAGTTAAAAAGAAGTAAATTAATGGAATTTAGGACAATGAATATTTTCTTCATTTTTTTGTGTTACTAAAAATGCTGATTAAAGACTCCCTCTCTAATTCTCTAATAATCAATGTATACTGATTCCCATTGTTTTTCTTCTAAAAAAATTATGCTACAACCCTGAGCTATTTTTATTTTTTTACCCCTCAAGATAATTCTAAAGAAAAGCAATACCACCTTGAATTGTTCCCTTTCAATCATTTCATCTTCCCGTCCCTCTTAAACAAGACAAAATTTTCTTATTCGCTTACAGGTTGCTAAAGCAGTAGTTGAGTATTATTACATTCATTACATTCATTATTATTAGTATTATGCAGTCATTATTATTAGTATTAGTAATAGTGTTTCTATATCACCCGAGAATCAGCAATTATAATAGCTTAATTGGTTTATGTCTATGATCACTTCATGCGTGTAATTTTGATTTATAACTTACGTTTATGTTCATTTTTATCATATTGTTTATCTTTTTCACACGTTTCTGGCTTCATTATAAATAAAGCGAACTACAAACATGTTTTACAACTTGAATAATTTTAGAATTCAGTTGTATTTCAGGCTTTTCAAAGTAATCTTATAATACTCCGAGAGCTCTCATCATTCCATTGGTTTGTTGGTATATTGGAATTACAAACATTTGCAGGCTTGTGTGCTCAATTTAGGCTTATAAGCCTTTTTCATATAGAAGAACATATAGCAAAATACAGAGAAGGACGTCACGAAAATGCATCCAGGATAACAACGGAATTCGAACCTGCTACTACATGGTTTTCACACCGTTTGGTGGGTGATACCTCTAGGCCAAGGAGGCCCCATCGCTCCATCAAATGCTCTGTAGCGCAGAGCTAGCCTGCTCGAATCCCAATGTAATTCCAGATACATCTATTTGATGTCCTTCTCTAGCTAGTGTTCTCTGTTCTTCTACTACCTGAGGACTCTTTGTTAAGAGCACACAAGCCTGCAACTTCATTGTTGTAGTTGTTGTTGTTCATTTACGTCCCAATAGAGCTGCACAATGGGCTATTGGTGATGGTCTGGGAAACACCCCTGAGGATGATCCGAAGACATGCCATCATAATTTTGATCCTCTGCAGAAGGGATGGCACTCCCGCTTCGATATCCCGACGACCTGCACTCGAAGTCGAACACTTTACTGTAGAGCAGCTTGTAACTACAAGTGTAACAAAAAATAAAGGGACCTCCCTGGACGAGAGGTACCGCCCGCCAAGTGCACTGTATCATGGAGGTTGAGGGTTTGAATCCCCCGTAGCCCTGGTTTAACCCCCGTAACCCTGGATCTTAAACGGCTCACTAACTGTTTCTTACGACTGGAGTTTTCCATCCCTACCATTTCGGATTCTTCTAATTTAAAAGAGCAAATTCAATACTCACCATCCTCTATCACGAAGTTCTTTGGGATTTGTACAAAAAGTACTGTTCACTTGACATCCGCACTCCGTATGACACTGTCAAACAAGAAGACTTAATCCTCACACTCCTAAAATCCGGTATTACTGGGAGAGCTGCCTTCTTTATCCAAAGTTTTGTGAAACACAGAACATAGTGGTACGATGGCGGTACACGCGATCAGTTGATTTTTCAATGAACAGAGGCGTTCCACAGGACCAGTTCCTTTCCCTTTTCTCTTCATGATTTACATATCTGACCCTTGTCTTGTTCTTCCTGGATATATATTATATCTAATCTAGGGGGACGAAATCGACCTGATTGCATTCGCAGAAACCATTTACGAAGTGAAACATACGATACAATTTTCTCTCCACCAAATTCAAAAATGGTGTAAGGATTGGAACTTTGAAGTTGTCCCGGAAAGAAGTGCCTCCATTAATTTCTCTAGAAGATAAATTTCTGTTAATTTCAGTCTCAACATTTTCAACAAACCCATCCCCTTCCTTCAAAACTTTCGGGACTCCAAACATATTGATCTACGCTTCTCTAGAAGCATTACCTTTCACCATCATTTCAGAGTGTTAAAACTGAAAATATTAAAAAAATCTCAGTACTTCATTGCTTCTCCAGCACACGCTAAGGTGCTCAGTCAGATCACTTGCTCCGAATTGTTAACGCATGTATCAGGAATGTCCTTGCCTTCGGTAGCCACACCTCTTCTTGCCCAGCCAAATGGTTCTACGAACCCTTGACGTATTATATAACGATACTCTAAGGGCACCCGAAAATCTCCGAGAATCTCTCAACTTTTTCTTGCCAGATAAAGTTAGACGGTGAGATCCCTCTCATTTATTTAAGTTCCATCTCACACTGGAATAAAAGAAAATGAACAAGCAGAGCACCTTGAAAGGGTGGCCCGTCTAACCAAAACTTCGCTCACATCTTTTATTACCTCTAGACCTTAGTCAAGCCTTTCTTTAGAAAGGGCTCCGTAAAGAAATCATGGAAGGGATACAGATATTTCTTATCCTTCCCTTACCTCGATAGGTCACAAGACCACCACCCACTAATCAGCTCCCGAGATCTTGATGCACTCAGGCCAGACGATATTCATGTGCCAGGCTCTGAACTAAATTTCTTCCGACTAATGCAATCCTGCACAAGTACAAACTGATACAAAACCCAAATTACCCGTACTGCAGAGATGTCACATGAATGACCACTTCCTCCTGGAATGTTCCTCATTCCAGAATGCTCTTAAAGAACTCTGCCAATTCTTATTTCTTCAGAATCCAGCATTTACCGATATTGCGAACTTGTCTTCCAATCCTGGGACCAAACTCCAATTCCTTTACAAATTCCTCCAAGTCACGGACTGTTTCTGACTTTTCACTGCAACTTTCTACTCTCCAAACCATAAGCTTCTTTAATAGAAATACTGAGCTATAAGCTCATGAAAAGTGCTCGTCTCACTTTTTTACAATCTACAATCTAACATTGTTTGTCTTGGATGGAGAACATGAAAATTTGGCAATAAATTATATTGTTGAATTCAAATCATGTTACTTCCTTCAAGTATTATTTTTTTCAAGAACAAATATTTATGGAGAATCTGCTTAAGAATCCGTAACATCATTGTTTTCAATACGGTAAAATTTAAATACATATGATAAGGGACATTGTGTAAACTATTGCACTTATATCCTGCACAAGTGTTGTTTTGATATGAGTATGAACTGATATTTAATAAAAAAATGAAGAAACCGTAATTTGTATTTTTCACGTATTTTTCAGTGATGCATTTGAAGTCAGGTAAGAAAATTTATATAATTTTATTTCGTATTTTTAGAGAAAAAAAATTGTACTTACATTTATTTATATTTATTACTACTTAAGTAAAATTCTGAGATCAGCTAGGTTGTGCATCCAGCACTTAAACATTGAGTAAATGAATAAACTTTAACTTGATCAGCGAATTTTAAAAATTACTTGTAATTGTTAGAGTTTCAAAATTTTACGAGTAGCCGTAATGCTATAAAAAAAATATGGTGCCAGTATTTCAGTCTGGAAAGACGTTAAGAGTTTCGCCGCTTTTTATTAATTTGTCAGAATATTTCAGCGCAATTATGTTTTAAAATTAAAGCATTTTTGCGCACAAATATAATATTGTACATAAATATACTAAGTTAACTACATGTGAGAATAATTGTTTTGCCTATTTTCTAGAATCAGTGTTTAATTTTAAGATGAAAAAAACTACAGGTTCATACTTTCATAGATTAACATCTATTAAAAACGTTTCTTAAGAATGAGTTTTTGATAAATGTAAGATTTCACTTTTTATTTTTCAAAACATTATTAATATAACAGACCAAGAGTAGGGACTTGTAATGTATATTCGAGCAATTTTAAGTTATTCATGCAGATAGTAATAATTTATATTACTTAAACATTTTGCATTTATCCATTTATACAATTTTTCTGTCAATTAATTCTGTCATACACTTTCTTAAATACGGTTTAAAGAAAAATTTTAAATTTACCTTTAAACCTTTTTTAAAGATAAATTGTAAATGAAGATAAGGTATACTCTGTGCAACTGATAAATAAAGGAAACAATAAGCATAAGGTACAAATAAGGTAGAGTAATGGACAAATTTTAAATTTGCTTCCATAAATGTACCTTGAAATATATGTGGACAAAATGAATAAAAAAATTAAAAAAAGGAAAACGAGAAGAGATCGGAGAGATGCTGGAGCAAGATGTTGCAAGAAACAGAAATTAAATGTATTGAACAGATTGCAACAGTTGCAAGATTTAAGCAGATTTCCTAACATTTTAGAAGGATGAAATACTAGAAAGATGCCTAATTAAATTATCCGCATTTTTATAAATGGGAAATTATTCCCAGCAATTTAAATCGAGAGCAGTGTTGTAGGTTTCCAGTAGAAGAAAACTCTAACCTTTGATTAGAATTTCTTTAATGTAGGACAATAAAAAATAATTTAATATCCTTTTTTATGGACACCTCTTTCATGTTCTTGAAGTACGAATTTAAGGTACAATTAAATTCTTTAATTTAGGCTAGAGATTCGCTATGGCTCAAGAAATAGAGCATTTACCTACCAATGAGGTGACGAGGACACGAATTAAAGTGACGGCCGGTTGATACGAATTTTCTCACGGTTTGCGCCTATCGCAGTATCCTCAGTGGTAGACGGATCATTTGTTAAGATCCCCTAACCATCGGCCTAACTGTGGATGACTTTCCTCTCCATGTAACGCAAATGCGGGTTGGTTGCATCAAAAGTCCCAATTTGTAGAAATGCTTAATTCAAAAGTTCTCTTGACTTCTGGGTTGGATTGAAAATTACGCGACTTTAGAGTATAACATTGACAGTCGGAAATTAAAAGTTGGGTCGACTGTTTCCAACCGATTATGTTTATAAAAAAATTTGGCAGCATCCTACTCACACGAATTGTGATAATTATCGTACCTATTATCAGCAAAATGCATTTTACATATAGTTTATTTACAAGAGAAAAAACTACTTTAAATTCGAATTTATGAAAGGTCTCTGCAATTTGTGATTTGATTTTATGGTTAATATGGCAAAACATTTAAATTATTAAAGTTTGAATTGGAAAGCTTGTGGAATTGCGTGATTGCTTTAATATCGCAAAAATTTCAACTAATAAATAAAAAAAAAGCTCTCTTGTATATGCTGAGAAAGAAAACCTGAAATTATAACTAACTCATCATATATATAAAATATATATATATATATATATATATATATATATATATATATATATATATATATATATATATATATATATATATATATATATATATATATATATATATATATATATATATATATATATACATAAGTTCACAATGTAGAGAAAACAAGGGAAAAATTACAGAACAATGAAGAAACGGGAAAAAAAGATAAATAATAATAAAAATAAAAATAACAAAAAACCGGAAAAAAAGGACAAAAATTTTAAAAAATCGAGAAAATAAGAGATATAATCTTTTCATCAGCCCACACGTTTATCCGCAAAAAAGAGTGGTTTCTAATATTGCAACTTATTGTTTTTCTTAATTTTCTTCGTGATTCGTAATTTTCTTTCTTCGATAACTTATTTCTTTTATCGATATATATATTTTTTCACCCAATGGCAAAATTTGCTTATTTCTGCTGGTGTAAGTAGAATAGGATTTTGTAATATTGTATATATATATATATATATATATATATATATATATATATATATATATATATATATATATATATATATATATATATATATATATATATATATATATATATATATATATATATATATATATATATATATATATATATATATATTACAAAATATATATACAATATTACAAAATCCTATTCTACTTACACCCGCAGAAATAAGCAAATTTTGCCATTGGGTGAAAAAATATATATATCGATAAAAGAAATAAGTTATGAGCAAAAAGAATTGTCTTATTGATTGTAGCTGTTCTCCACCAGCCTCCTAAATATAACACATTTATTTCTAAGAAAGTGTGTCCTTTATCTAAGGAAAGAAAAAAAATAAGTGAATCAAGTAAAACGATGAAAGATTCGGGTGGAATAGTGTGTTAAAGATTGTCCAATTGTGTGGAAGGAAACGCTTATTCTCAGATGGCAAAGACAAATAAGAAAGATTTCATTGGTTAGCAGCTATACGAAGTTAAAATGAGAAGAATTATTATTTTTTACATAAGTCTTTAATTTGATGCAAGTAGAAGATTTAAAAAAATGCTAAATAATGCAAAATGCTAATAATTGGAAACACGGAAATATTGCAATTAAAATTGGGGCCGAGTAATCACTGCGCGTAATGATTATAATTAAAATCTGGGTGGCAAAAAAATATGGATTTGTGAAAAACCTGAAACTCTGAGAGTAGTATATTCACAAAGAATGAGGAAAAAATATGGCGCAAAAAAATGGTTCGCAATTTTGAAGGTAAAAGATTCTTTACCAGCCATAATGTATATGATTTTGGCAACTACAATTTAGTCCAAATGAAAATAAAATAGTAATAAAAAAAGTGGCCTTAAATTTCCAAAAATTTTTTTAAAAAACAAGACAAAGAAAATTAACAATAAAAATTGCTTTTATCATTTTATCTGTACTAATCACAGAATGTGATCATTGCTCTTTGTAAGAGATGTTCTTTCATTGTTCTTGCTTCGGAAATTATATATTTGTATTCAAATGAATAAGAAAAAATAACCGTAAGATTTGTTTTTAATTTCCAAAAACCAAAACGAAACAGACAAAAAAAAAATAACAATAACTTTTGTCATTGTTGATTTTTTTCTTCATTGACAACTTCACGAAAGAAGAAAGGCTCGATCACTCTCAGTTTTATGTCATAAGGTAAACTGGAAAAAAGCATACCCCACAAATGGATCGAATTACACAAGTAGTAATATTATGAACGTGTCGTGTTATACGTGCCTTTAATTCAGTAAGTTTTTAATTGAACCACTGAAATAATCACTGAAGATGATCATTGTTTAGATAACCCTTCTTCTATAAGTCGTCTGGTTTAGGATATGGTGCTCCTGATGGTTCAGCTGCTGGAAAGCATTGTGTTTGGTCTGCCATTTCAGAAAAGCGTGTTAATCACATTTAATATGTATACATTTGTGCTTTTTGAATATCATACCCTATATCACATTCTTTATCAAGTATTTATAACAAGTGTTTTCCATTTTTTTTTACAACGTGTGGAAAACCAGCTTTAAATTATAATCACAATGTACATAAAGCATTTTTACATCAACTGCATTTCCTTATAGAGTATGTTCTTATGTGGGTGTCTAAATGCCCCTAAAGGCCCCCTAAAAGACCCCTAAGGGCCTTTACCCCCCCAGTGGAGGATAAAGGCCTTTAGGGGGTTTCTATCAATTTTATGGGTATTTAATCTGAGAGAGGGGCTTCGACATTGTTATAAACAAATTGTAGATGTAATTAGGGCTGATAGTGTATTAAAATTCATAAAAATTTTTTGGTTTGTTATATAAAAGCTGAAAGATTGATGCATTCCTTAACTTAATTAAACACAAATGTGAAAGACAGGAATTTAGCATTCGAGAATTTTAAAGTGCATTGTATAAACTTCTGATTCAAATTGAGGTATAAAGTATTTGCTCCTTGGGTGCATCATACATAAAATCTATTTTTACTGTAAAATTTTTTACAGCAATATTTATTTAGAGTAATTTAGAAATTTTATTGTAATTATTACTGTCCAAATTTCTGTATATCAGATATTTTGTTCCGCCACATGTTCCGGTAAAAATGGAGTCAACGGTAAAAAGTATAGGCATCCTGAGTACCGGTACTTTATACCGTAATTTGATCTGGAATTCCTTACAGTGTATGTAAATTTTCTTTACTTTTTTCTTACTTTTGGCTCATTGTATATAGAAGTTTCGAGTTTGTTAAATTCAGTTATTTGTATAATCTATGCGTTTTCTCTATTTTTAATAATTCAAGTCTCTTACCAAAATACAATTAACTTCAGATAGCCTGATGTAAACTAATAAAACATTCAACTATCTGATTAGATATTGAAACATGTTTTCTTCAGTAGTAGCTGTTCTAAAAAGCACAGGTGAGGGATTAAACTGAATGCATTCATAAATGACATTACTTATTTTATATTTTGTTACAAAACACTTTAAAAATAACATTTAATCCAGTATTTAATTTAATCTTCCAGTAACGTGTTGAATTGATTTTTATGAAAATACTTAAAATTTTTTATCGAAATTAATACAATGAACTATTCCATTATAATTATTAGGTCTATTTTCAATAACTTAGATGCATGGTTATTGAAAGTGTATAATGATAAGAATATTATATTTAAAATGGTATGATTTACTTTAAAAATTAATTGACAAAATCTTTTGTAATAGCAAGTAGATCCAAAAAAGGTTAGGGACGTATGGTAGAAAGATTGCCGATTAAGACAAAAAATACACAAACCAGTCTTGCAAAGGTCATTAGCTGAAGACTAGACTAGATTATCAATTCATAACTTAAAACAGGCTAACGATTAAGAAAATTTTAACGGTCACTTTTAACAAAAATCATTTAAATAATTTTAGTCGTTGATAACTTTATAGGTTTCATTTTGTTATTTTTTACGATTTCGTTCCTTATTAACCTTCCATAATTTCAGAAAAAATTGAGAACGTAAGAAAAATTTAGGACACAATTTATTTGGATCAATTATAATCGGTGGCACATGACATTTTACACCGAAAACTTACATCCTATTTTTTTAATAAAATTAGAGGTACAATCGTTATAATTATAGTTTGCCAGTTATTATTTTATTTCCTTATTTTTTTTCAATATTTCTTATGAAAAACAAAAGAAATCATGTGTTTTAATTTTTTACTATTATGGTTTGCTTATAATAATTTTACTTAATAAATAACTTTCAACTCAATTATGAGGAACATTGTATTTAAATCCTAATAATAAGCCTTCTGTTTTTAAACATTTAAACAGGCTCCCATTTTTCAATTACAATAATTTTTGACTCCTATAATAAAGTAATAGCATACGAACTACTCGCTTATTAATTACTAAATACTAACTAATGATTATTTAGATTAGTTATAATCAGTGGCTCGTGATTATTTACATTGAAAATTTACAGCCTATTTTTAAATAAAATTATAGGTACAATCTTTATTACAATGGTTTGCTTGTTATCATTTATTCTATTATTTTCAGACAATATTTCTTATCGAAAACAGAAGAAACCATGTATTTTAATTTTTCTGATTATTATTTGCTGATGATAATTTTACTTCACAAATAACTTTCAACATTAATTATGAAAAACATTGTATTTAAATCCCTATGATAAAACTTATATCTTTAAAAATTTAAACAGGCTCTCATTTTTCAGTTATAATAACTTTTTGACTCCTAACATTCTAAATTAAAACACTAACAAACTAACTACTTCTTCTTAAGTATTTAAGTAAGAACCTAACTTGAAACCATTACACCGGATTAAAATAATGAAATTCAAGAGAGTGACACAAAGAATTTTAAGAATTTAGTAAACAACTTCACAGAATGCATTACAGTATATTTAGCTGCTTTCGTACAACGTTTTCATTACTCCAAAATATTCTGCCTCGCATTTTTGAAATGAAAGGGGAAAGTTTTCATGAAAATCACCACGAGATAAATTATTTTAATGGGATTCTCTCTTGAAGAGGCCATATGCAATGTGTACACGTACTTTAATTCTGAAATCATGTTTCTTCTCTTTCTATTTTGATAAAAATATAAACTGAAGTTTTCAGAAATTTTCTGATGGGAACAGGTATATTTAGCGATTGTCTAAATCCAATTGCATCTCAATTGAGATTCTCTGTTTTTGTAACATATTTAAAGGCCTTGGGGGGAATGAATTGATAAGCAGCTATAAATTTCGTCTGCGACATTTTTACATAAACACTTTTTTGTATATTGTTTCTAGATAAATGCCTTACAAGTTTCTGCGATTTCCACTAGGCTACAAATCCTTTAACAGAACCGTATTAAAGTCTCGAAAGAAATCATATCCAAAAAATAACTCTTTTAAATTTTTATCCTGCTGGCCGGGATAGCTTGGTTGGCAGGGCTCTGGATTCACGTTCGTAAGAACGGGGGTTCGCCGAAGACTGATGCGCGTTAAACCTGTCGGATCACAAAGTCCTCCATGTTCCCATAACAAATGTCACCTCTGGGGGTACTGAATTGGAGATCGATCGTTCAGGCCAAAATTACAATCTGTGGATAATTGAATGGATGTATGAATACGTCAGCCCTATAAACGGATGTGACGTATGGGTGTGGCAGTTGTCGAATTATTAGTCATAGATGTTTCCACTAGAAAACAAGATTCATTCGCACCCCTTTTCTAATGGCCTAAGACAACAACAGCAACAAATTGTTATCCTGAACAGTTTGAAAAAAGTTAACTTTTCCCAAGCCCTTCATTTCTGCATGCTTACAGCGCTTATAGTTTATTAGAAAATGGCTAAAAAATAAAGTACGACTCTTTGCAGCTACCGAGTACAAGAGATAAAACTAATTATATTACTATCTAAAGATAATAATTTGAAACATTTTTGCTTTTAAAATTGCAATTGCAATTGCAATATTGTCTACATTTCAAAAATTAAACGCAATTACTACCTATTTTTAATTGCTTGAAAGTAATGCCATCTTTCAATCTTTTTAAAAAATTGGAAACACATATTTTTCAGTTGTGAATTGGAATATATAAAAATAGTTCGATTTCCTTTATTAATCATTTAAGAATAAAAATATGAATATAGATAAACATTTCTAAAAAGTAAATAAACATAAGAGGCTCAATCCGTTTTTTTAAAAAAAAAATGCTTTTTTCTGATTTTTTTAATATTACAAAGTTTAACTACATAATTTGTTGTTCTTCTGTTGGCATTGCATTTTTTTTTCACTTATAAACGTTTGAATTACTTAATAAAATCTCAGTAGCGGACAATCAATGTATAACTAATTTACTTGAGATTTGTGCAATATATAAGAGAGGTTACGACGGCAGGGAATAATAGTTTTTAAGACCTATAAGTTTACATTTAAATGAGTAAATAAATAATAAAGGCAATAATTGTGCTTAAAGAATTCATTTATTTATTTGATTACTTCTTCATTTTACTAATGAAAAATAGCTAAACTGAGCTGCAGTTGTTATACTATTATGAATTATTTAACAGCTAAATGAACCCTTTAGCGACAATTTTATTATTGACTTTTAGTTTTATTCTCGGTCCTCGTCTTAAATTCTGATGGAAAATAAAATCAAACGTAATTTTTGTTTGATTTTAATTGCAAATAGGCTATGGAGCGAAGCAACATGTTCTTTACCTTTGATATTATTATACAAATTGATGCTCATCCATTTATCAAATGTTTAAACCTTGGCGAACAAAAAACAAGGTATTCTTTGGCCAAGGTTTAAACATGTCAAAGGTAGGGTTAGGATTACTTCCTAATTTTCTCAATATAATTTTTTTTTAAATCTTTACTGGAAGATAATGCCCTAAACTAATGAAAGTATATACAAAATAAACCAAACAAAGTGGAAATTAAAGCATAATATTCTCAGTTATATCAAAGTATAGGAAATTTTAGTACTTTTTTAAATTAATTTTTTTCATAAAATCTACAAGTACACTGTAAAAAATTTCGGATCAAATTACGGTGAAAAACACCAGCAGTCAGGAACCTGGGACTTTTTACTGTAAACTCTATTTTCACTGGAACAAGTTAGGGAACTAAAAAAACTGATATATCGTAATTTTTACAGTAATAATTACTATAAAAACAAATGAATCACTCTAATTAAATTAAAAATTACTGTTAAAATGATGATATAATATTTCACGATACAATGAATTTTACGGTAAAATGGATTTTATGGTTGATGCACCCTAAGTGCCGGTACTTTATATCGTAATTTTATATGGAATTTTTACAGTTACTTGCGACTTGAAGTATTTCGAAGACCTGAAAGCATTTTGATATATTTTTTGTAATAATACCAAATTGTACAACAATATCAAAAATTCAAAATAATCTCTGCATTTTTTTAAAAAAAACTTTAAATACATTTGACACTAGCTTAGAAAACAAATAAACACAGCAATCATATTTTGAATTGAATCGGTAAACAGAAAATGCGATATAATAGTAATATAGTTTATTTTTAAACGCATTTACAGTGAATAGAAATGAATTAAATAAACCAACACACTACTTAAAAGATCATTCCGCATAAATTTTTAATAGAAACGGTAATTTAAAAACTGAGATATAATTGTACTGTATTTTATTTATAAATGCATTAATAGTGTATCGAAATGAATTAAATAAACTAGCGCATCACAGTAGTGTATTATCATTCCGAGTAAATTTTTAATGGAATCGATAATTTAAAAAATGAGATATAATTATTTCTGTATTTTATTTATAAATGCATTAGTAGTGTACCGAAATGAATTCAATAAACCAACACATCACAGTAGAGTATCATTCCGTGTAGAACATGTCAATAAATTAGCTATATATCTGAAGTGTTACTTCGAAGTGAGACAAACTATTCATCTCAAGAATGCCCAAATTAAATACGAGATGAAATCGGTGCCGCTCTTAATTGGGCTTTTCACTTCCATGCTTGCATCTGATATTAACTGCCCAATGTTATAAATGTTCTTATTCTCTAAGTTTCAAACAGAATTCGCTCTAAAGAGTATTTCCAATATGCAAATTATATCGGTACGTATTATTTTATTGCAATCATAGATGGGTATGAAGATGAAGAGCAAACTTTTTTTAAATTTATTTTATACTATGGAACAAAATTTTTTCTGTTGTGTGAGATTATTTTTTAACAGATCTTAGATAATTTCGTATCGCTGATTTCAAATCGGCATTCGGATTTCCATTTCCTAGCAATAAATTGTCTTTAAATCATATTTTTAGTCTATTTTTTGACGAAATGTGCAAGTTTAAAAAGGTTATGTATAACAGGGAGTTGCCGAAATGTAGCAATAGATTTCCAGGGAAGTTAAAGCACATCATCAGGATTAAAATTGCTTAAGAGCCTATGCCCGTAAGCGTCATCCTATGCCAATAGGGGCACTTCTCCTAATATGAACTGTTTCTTAGTGTGTTTCTGAACAGAGAAACGTTCCTAGATGCATACGATGACACTTCCGGTCATGATTTTCAATGCAATTATAATCCTGATCATATGCCCTAACTCCCCTTCAGGTTTTCTGCAACATTTGTGCGAACTCTTGTTATTCATAGCGTTTTTAAATATGAATATTTCGAGAAAAAAAAGACTAAAAATGATATTTGAAAAATTTAGCTTTAGGAGCAAAACTAATTACAGATTTCAAATCCTGACACCCGAATTAGGCAATATCAAGTATTCGTATAAATACAGCAAGAAATTTGTTCCCCAGTGTTATTAATGAAAATTAATATTATGGATAAAAATAGCTAATGAAACAAAGCACACATTTTGGCGCGTTATTGTTAAATTCATTTTATTTTAACTGCATTATTTTCACATGAGTTAAGTGATTACGAATATTTTTCTTTCTGATTTCAAAATTGAATTTTTTCTTAATACGTAAAGTTAGAAGTTATAGTCTTCTTTTCACGTAATTATAATTTTATTTTCCAATATTAAACTTCGAACTACATCTTGTTCTATAGGGCAATATATGTTTCCGACGAACTAGCACAAACAGTTCTTAATTTCCATAAGCCTTGATACAAACTATCTTATGAACGATGAGTATCCATTTCTTATCATTAAGCAGCAAAACCTAATTCAATGTGTGACGTTTTTCTAGTTGTGCGGAATTATTTACATGGTGTGATATGGAAAGAAACGTGTTTGGAATATACATGAAAATCGAGCCAAATTCTTACACAAATGCTCCTTTCTTGTTGGTATATCCTCTCCATTTTTTGTTTTGTTTTTATTGCTGGCGTGAGTTGTATAATAAAATAAATTTACAACCTCTACTCTTGTCTCTAGTAAGAAAGTTTTGCTGGAGTCAGAAAAAGTATGTGATTCAGTTGGAAAATAGAATTAATTTAAAGTTTTCCGAAATGTAATTCTGAAAAGAGTACAGTATAAATTAGGAATTTTTCAAATTAATTGAAAATTAAATATTCCGTAATGCATTTCAATACGTCAATCAATGTCTCAATAATGAATTAATAAATGTGTGTTTTATTGAAATTAATTTAAAAAAAATAGATTTGCCTAAAGAGTTATTAGTTAAGAATATTAAAAAGGTCATGAGATCTAAAACTCTATACTAATCGCGGCGGAGAGGAAAGTTTAGAGAGCCTTGACTAATACTTTTAGGGAGTCTCTTTGAACTCTAGACAAATAGAACAAATGCTGCTGAATTTTTATATTTAGCCATTTTCAAGCGTGATTAACTAAATCAGGAAGCAAAAACAAAAAATTCAGCAACGGGTTGAAAATTGAAAGTGGGGGCTTTAGCAGTTACATACCAGTCTTTTTTTTAAAAAAAATTGAAATTGAACAAATATTGTAGAATTCTTTCACTTCAATTTACCATCAATTAACACCATAAACTAATTCCTGTTAACATTCTTACTAATAATTTATTTCTTAATTTAACATTGATTTGAATGGAATCAACAGTTAAAGTGACATAACAAATTGTTTAATGATTGCCCAATACAAAATTTTTGATGGTTTCTCAATGATTGACCAACATAAACAAGATGGTCACCATCGTTAGCATCCATCAAAAAACATCTTGCTTCTTCATCAAGACGGATCATCAACCCATATTAAGAATTCGAACAACTAGATTTGATGGTTTGGTTTGATATCCCCACAAAAGCAATCCATCATAAACCATCATATTTTAATGGCTTCCATCTTATTATCCCACCAAACACCATATTTATCTATTAAATCTGAATCAATACAAAAGGGAATTCAAAACTTTATTTTCAGCTTAAATTAACTTTCTAAGACTTTCTTCAATGATTTTGAAACGCCATCCTAAGTAACTCACCGTTCTACTTATAATTAAACTAATACCACTGATTTAATCCCCCCCCATGAATTGCCTAAAACCTTTGAGAGAAATGTATTCGTAAAAGGGGAAATAACGTATACTGTACTAAGAAAACTATGGTCAAAATTACCAGAATATGGTAACATTTACCGTGTTTCTGGCCCCAAGGAAGCACCGAAAAGCTCGGTAAGTTTTACCAAAGCGCTTTAGTAATGATTGTCTTATTATGTGTAATAGAATTTGGCAAACACAGTAAAATTTGGTAATTTTACCATGATACTATAAATCATGGTACAAAAACCGTTTATTCGATTAAATTAGCTTTTTAATATTGTGTTTTTTTACTAAATGTGTGGTAATAAGAACTACAATTTTGAAAACCACAACTTCCGGTAAGCGGTTACCTTATGAACGGAAAAATTACCAAATGAATGGTTTAAATATCATATATATATATATATACTAGCGGACCCGACAGACGATGTTCTGTACACACGTCTTTAATTGGAAAATTTCAAATTTTTTTGAATAAGCTGTAACAATCTGGATCGTTTTGATGCAAATTTTTATTAAAAAGTTATCATATTATCTAACGTCATTACATATATCTTATCACAATTCGACCAATCGATAGCGCGTGAGTATGTGTATACTATCAGCGAAGTTAAATGTAGATTGTTTTAAATCAAAACTTAAACTTATTTTAATTAAAGGTAAAAAAAAGAAAACTTAAACTATTTTATAACAGATATATTTTTTCAATTAAAGAAACTTAAGTTATCGTAATGCCATTAGATGTACAATATTTTTGGTTAATCCTTCAGGAGCATACACAAACAAATTCGAGGGTTTTCCAACTCTGGAACACGCAACATATAATTGACCGTGAGAAAAGCACGGGTTTTCTAAATCTAAGCCACAAATTGTCATTGTTTGACCTTGTGACTTATTAATAGTCATAGCAAATGCTGAGCGGATTGGAAATAGCAAACGTTTGAATGGTATAGGCGAATCTGAAGGAATCATTGGGATCCGCGGCAGAAGTACAACTTAACCTTGAAATTTTCCCCTTAAAATAGTGGCTTCTAAAATGTTACCCATGATTTTTTTTATGACCAGTCGCGTGCCATTACACAATTTCGGAGCATTCAATTTTCTAAGCAAAATTATGGGTGAACCAATAATTCAATCTCAAATTATGGGGTGGCATTCCAGGTAAATCCAGTGAATTTAAAAACTCGGCAGAATAGTTGACAACTTCATCAGGATCAACAACAGTGTCAATCGATTTGAATGTAATTTCACTACCAGGCAATAATTGTTGTACTTTAAAATTGATTGCGTCAACATCTAAATTTTTTGCGGCTAAAATAACTCGCTCACGTAGCCATGCATGATTAGTATAATTATGTAGCAAATCTAGAAAGATACTTTTTATTAACTCCTCTTTGGTAGGCACCATATTGCAAAAATTCTGTGGGAGTCGAATATATTATGTACCTTCATACAATTGAATTTTACCATTGCCAATGTCTAACAGTTCTTCAGAGAATCTTGACGCTAATGGATCATTTTGAAGTTGAACACGCATATTAAGAGTAAGGCATAATTTACTGACACTTCGCCTCGGATAAGATTCTTTCAAACATGCGTTTATTTCGTCCGCATATGTCGCACGTGGAATGACGGGTAATGCTTGTCTGAAATCACCTGACAGCAGCAGTAGAGCACCACCAAAAAACCAAGTATTATCTTTGATATCTTTTAGGGACCTGTCGAGAGCTTCAAGTGAATGCTTGTGGGCCATTGTACATTCATCCCAGATAATAATTTTACATTTTCTCAAAACTTCAGCCATGCCTGAATGCTTCTTTATGTTACACATTGCTTCGGGATTGGTATGAATATTCAAATGTAATTTAAGTGCTGAATGCGCTGTCCGTCCACCATCAAGTAAGGTTGCTGCAATGTCTGATGAAGCAATTGCCAATGTAATATGATGTTGAGATCTAATGCGCGCAAGTATTAGTGAGATGAGGAATGTTTTACCAGTGCCACCTGGTGAGTCCAGAAAAAAAATCCACCTTGTTGTGCTGCAATTGACACGTTAATTTGACCATATATATTTCGTTGCTCAGCAGTAAGCAATCGTTCATTGTTAGCAACAAAAGTAGCCAGAGAAGTCATATCGAACTGGTGTTCACGTTGAACGTCGCTGTTGATGATATCTGCTGCTTGGCGGATTAGCGCTGGTGTGCCAAAATTTATGAGCGGCATGTTCGAAATAAGAATACAAATATCCTCAATCATTATTAATGCCTTGTTATATATTTCTGCGGAGAATTCAATACTGAGATTTTGATTAGTAATTCTAATCCGATGCAAAATATCCTCACTCATTGATTCTTTATATTTATTCCACAGAGCTGATGCTTCAGACGGAAAACACGTTGTCAATATTATTGAAAATAATTGACGAATTTGCTGTGGAGATGAGCTCAGTGCTGCATCTGCAAGTGTGAGGACCCAATGGTTATCATCCTCCAATAAATGTAACTCACGACACGCATCAAGGAAAGTGCCGTATAAAGTACCGTTGACTTTTCGCAAGTATTGGAAGGATGTCGGTCCAGGAACGTTAACCAATAACAAACGCAGAAAAAAGCAATCGCGTTGCTTAGGATGAACTGTATATAATCGTCCTAAAGTATTTGTCATATCTATGTCGGTAAATCCTGGGACTGGAGTGCCTCGTTTCCGTGGTTCCCAACTCTTTGATTGTTTATTCCATGTAAAAAATTTAGGAACGTCCGTATGCATTAATGTCTTTGCAAATTCACCAACAATATCTTGTCGATTACAAAGGTTGAAAAATTCAGTAAGAGTTGTTTTTGGAGCTGTTAAAGCTTGTTGTAGTGCATTCTGTTCTGTGAAATAAACACGCTGTCCATTTTCAAGATGCACAGCCAAATCTACAACAGCAGGATCACTTTCATGTATAGGAAATGTAAAAATTCGCCAAATAGCTCCATTACTACTTATGTATCGTCCCATTTGATAATGTATTTGATAATGTATTATTTCGTCATTCTTATTTACATTTTGAACAGCGATTATAGCTTTATCACTGCCCTTATGAACGTACTTACGAATGTACTTGATTGACTTCACCGAACTGCATAACTTAACGTTTATGTGTGCTTTATAGGTTTTGCACAGCAATGGTGAGTATGGAACCACCCAGCAATTATCGATGTCAACTCTTACACAGTTTGATAGACGCAATTCATATGATTGACCGCCATTGTCTACATCTCTACGACGGTAAGATGGATAACCATCGATATTGGTGATAGTGTCAGTTTGGCATAGTTTTGGAAAACGTTTCGTACATTTTCCATTATCCATACATGGTGACATCATGTTGAGAGAACCACATGGACCATGGATTATATTAGTAGTCACAATGTCAAACAATTCTTGATCATCGATGTTTGACCTGATAACAGCAAATTTTTAATTTCTGCCCAGTTTGGATTACACGTAAATGGGATAAAAAGATCTGATCAGCCGTATGCGCGTACGTAAGTCATGGCGTCTTGAATATATTCTTGTATATGACGCGGACTACCACCCTACAAAAAATGACCAATAGAAACCAATAAAAACATTTATTGATATCAATAGAATTCTATTGGTCTGTACTTGTTTCTATTGATATTTCAACTGATGTCAACTGATATCAGTAGTGTATTGGCATCAATAGATGTTGAACAGTAGGGTATTCTATTGGTCTGTACTTGTTCCTATTGACATTTCAACTGATATCAGTAGTGTACTGGTATCAATAGATATTGATCAATAGAATTCTACTGGTCTGTACTTGTTCCCATTGACATTTCAACTGATATCAGCAGTGTATTGGTATCAATGGATATTGATCAGTAGGTACTCTATTGGTATATACTTGTCTGTATTTCACACTTCAACTGATGACTACTGACATCAGTAGGGTACTTGTATCAATAGATGTTGATCAGTTAGGTATTCTACTTGTTTTATCAATGTATGAACTGATATCTACAGATTTTTATTGACACCAGTAAAACTTAGCAATTATTGATCAATAGGTATTTTATTAGTCTATATTTGTTTTCATTAATACATCAACAGGTGCCTATAGAATTGCTTTACAAACGTTTGCTTACAATACATATTTTTCCGGAAATCTAACAGGTTACGACCTTTTAAAATTAGATTACTTTGTTAATAATTCTTCATTATTTTATTTTTTTTTCTTGATTATGTACTGATTTCCGGTCATTAATTTCTTAGATTTTTATAAGGATTCTTAACATGTATATTAAGGGTAGTGAAAACGTACACTTTCTATGTGCGCTAATTAAAGAATACATATTTAAAATTATTAAAATCATTTTATAATTTTGGAAGAAAGGAAGTTTTTGAGTAAAACTTTTACACATCTTAATAACTTTAAAATCTGCTTAAAGTCATTCAAATGAAAGTAATTTTATAATAAAAGTAATTTAATAATAAAACTTGTTTTTATTAGTTTATCATTTATTTACTTATTTATTTTGTAATTTACAAAATTTATTTTAATCAAAGTCATGATGACAAAAAAAATATTATTAATTGTATCACTTTAAATTTTATTATAAGTTTTTTTTAATTTTTATTGATTTATTATTATTATTGAATTTATACTAAACTAGAACTATTCGCAAAATAAATTAATTATTTTAGGTTTCAAACAACTTCGTAGCAAAAGAAATACATTTACATAAATTAAAAATTCATATAAAATCTCAAACTTTTTACCTTCAAACATTAACCTCGTCATCATAAATTTATAAATTTCAGTCCCTTTTTGAAATTTGTTTTAAATAAATTTGGATCATAAAACAAAATAAACTTTTTTGAATGAAATAAGTAAATTTGTTTTGTAGAAACATAGTTAATTCAATCCAATTGAATCTATAAAAGCAAAAAGGAGTTATTAATTCAGAAACGAAAGGGGAGCATGCAAAATACGAGAATTGACTTTTAGTCGTTCGTTAAATGTGTTTTAATCGTTCGTTAAATCATATCAAGCTGCCTACACTCCCAATTTTGAGAATGTTCCTTTTAAACTTTTTCCCCAGTTCATTCCGTTTCTCAGTCTGAAGTTACAGCCAATCACATTACTCCGACTTACGTTCAATGTTTACAATTGAGCGTCATGGAAAGATTGACGCATGTTATGGGGAGAAATATTTTAGTAAGTGTAATTTTTTCTTTATTTTTTATTTTTATTTGCATCTTTGTTAGTTACAGAAATATTAAAACGTATGCTTGAGTTTTATTGATATTTTAAGTTATCTATACATGTATATTATTCTTGAATTATTACTGCATGTGCATGCATAGGTAGGGTTACGATATACTCGTATACAGATTCCATCCATTGCATGAGGAGAAAGTATTCTTAATGTTTTTTTTTTTCTGGGTTTCTTAATCAGACTTAAATAGAAACAGTTTGTTCACATGTTATTTACATAAATTCCCATTAATATCACCGTTAGTAACAAATTAATTATTTATTTAGTTGTGTATAATATTTTTAAACTTTGCATTATATTTTAAGTGTTAATCACAAATTCTTTTGTTATTTTTAATGCTTTTCCTGAACTGTAGCCAAAAAATATGTAACAAAGCTTGATAACAAGATATGTGTAAAAACTTTATATAGAGTGAATTATTATTTTTTTTTTTTTTGCTCTCTGAAAGGCAATTTAATGTTTAGGTAATCTAAATTTATATTATTAGTATAATTTATTAATTACATTAAATTTATGTTATTAGTATAACTACTAAATGATATATTTAAATGATATTTTTTTGCTACTCTGTCTTGACTGTGTTCAAGTAAATGCAAAAAAACATTTTCAATTATTAAATATTTTTATAAACAATAATTATTTTTATAAGTAGTTAGTTTTATAAATAATTACTTTTCTATTTGCATTTAAATTTTCTTTGTTTACTTCATTTTTGTTATGGGTTAAAAACAATCCTTACACTTTCTTATGTATTTAATCTTAGCTGGATGTAACTTTTTTTTTCTTTTCTTTAACATGTTGAATGCCATGCTAATTTTACACGGCTTGCCCGTCTGGCCATAATGATTTTTTTCAGTATGTATTGCATTAATTTTTTCCAACCATCTTAGTAATGATAATAATATAAAAAAATTAGGAGCATTAAAAATTTATTCTAATAATCTAGGCTTTGCCGTTCATCGGTGACCCCTGTGGCGCTACAAACAAACTCAGTGCCAGTCACCGGTGACCCCTATGGCATTCAACGTGTTAAATTAGTTCAATAATATTAAATTTGAAAATTATTATGGCTAAACCTATTCCTAATGTAATAAAATCTGTACATTGTGATGAAAACTTTCAACAACTTATTCAAATAAAATACTTTTACATTGATAAGTTCTGTTTAAAATTTTCTAGCCAAACTGAATGCATGACAAGACTCTTATTTGGGTTACATGGAGAAGAAAACCACGCAAACATGTCACGGATAGTCTGGCGTCATGATCCGTCTACCACAAAGGATATTTTACGTCAGCACTGTGGTCAGTACAAACTTTCTATTCCTTGAGCCATTGCGACATTTCTGGAAATAATGAAGCTGATCACTTCACAAATACTGCTGTTAATTTCCTCCACTCGTTTTTACTCTCCCCTAGAGCCAAATCTTCTCCATCATTGTAAGAATGATAGACTAAAATATAAAGAATCTGCCTGATGTGGATGCTGCAGGAAAGATTTGGTTAGGCCTCCTCTGCAATGCTTTGCCAATGTACCTCCTCCAGCAAGTTTTTTAACAAGAGCATTTCTTCTACCGGATACTATTTTTAAATAACCGTTACTATTGCTCTGAATTATTTTGACTGTGTTAAGTAGTGAAAATTGAAAAAGAGTGTGTGATTCGGTTTTTTCGAAACTTGAAATATGTTTTAATTTAAAAGTTCTGTGCGAAACATGTGAACTTTTTTTATAAATACCTACATTACACGAGTCTTACCATCTCTTCCTTGAGCCATTAAAATGAACTTAAAGTCGTTTCACTCTGTATAGCAAATTTATCTGTATATTATTACCTTTTACTATGATGTTTTATTATTTTCTCATAATAATGCTAATTTTATTTAATTTTAAACTATAATTTTGTAAATTTGGTTTAGGTTATTCTTACTGGTTAATTTCCCATTGTATTAAGTATGATTTTCCATTATAATTTTACTGCTGTTGTTGTGTTTTCTTTGTTTACTTGCTCTTTTTAATTTCTGACCTTTAATTATGATATTACTATCTATATATACATAACCCATGCTAAGGATTTAAAATTATTAGCCAGTTTTTAAAATTCTAAGCCAAAGGCAAATCTTAACAATTTTTTATGATTGATTTTTTCAGTAGGAAAATGCATATTTATTATAAATTGAATTATTTTATAAAAATGCAGCTACAAATTAATAATCATTTTGCTGTTGGGGAGGAGTAAATGAACAATGAATGGATAAACTTTTCTTTTTGTTCGAAAACAGCATTCGCCAATACTTTCCCCAAAATAACATTTTTGTTTTGCCAAATTTCAAGTGTAATATATTTGGTAAGATGTCAAATGCTTAGCACAATAAGCTTTGTATAGATAAAAATCAAATAAATGGTATATCATTTGTGTGTATAGGGATTTAAAGCTTATGGTATACTTTAAGATTGTTCTGTCATTTTTTTCTTTCTTAAATATTGAAACTTTTTACTCTTAGAATGCTATGTCAAACACAATGAAGGGGGGTGGGTCTTGAAACGACAATAAATTGACTTGTATAATTTAGTCAGGTTTTTGGCTATCAATAAAGTAACATCCAACTAATCCCCATTCCATTTTCATAAAATCTGAAGAATCCATTTGTACTTTTATAATGTAGCTCCAAAATATTATTTTGTGTAGTATTGTAGATTTCAATATTATTCACAATAATTTTCTAACATTTTAATTTATTGTTTAAAAAAATTTAATTAACTATAAAGAAGCTTAAAAAAGTTAATTTGTTTTTATAAACATAATGCTATAGCTTTTGATAAAGTGTTAATTAATGTCAGTGTTTTATTTCTCGGTATAAATCAGGTGACTTAACTTATTTACCCAATTGTGTATCAATGTTTTATTTTTCATTCAGAGCTGTTCGTGTATCAAACTGTAGTAACACACTATGCTTGTTTTAAGAATAAACCGGTTTTTAAAACACTATTCCAGTATGCTGAGCACAGTACACTAGTACCAGTATATGCTGGCTCTAGCATGATACTAGATAATGAAACTACAATTTAGGTATTATACCGGAGCCAGTATCCTGCTAACTTGTGAAACACCAGCTTCGGTATGATACAGGCGGATGAAACGCTGGGTCTGGTATAATTCCCGATCTAGTATCATACCGGAACTGGTGTTTCATACGCCGGCATGATTTTTTTTATACCAGGAATTTTTTCCAATAAGGTACCCTCTTGAACTCACATTTTAAGTTTCTTTTTATAGTTATATTAAGCAATAAAATATAATTTAGTAATAAATTATATTTAAAATTAAATTGGAAATATGAAAAGGAAATTAAAGTTAACTTTAAAACTAGCATAGTGTAGGTATAAAGAAGTATGTTTTTTTAGAATATAATTCTTTTATCCTTCCACTTAAGCAGTGTTTAACTTTAAATATTCAAAAGATTTTTAGATGCTTTAGATAAGTATTTTTTTTATACTGTCCTGTAATATTTTATTAATTTATATTAAATTTTCCGCTGGCTGCAGCTAGTAGAAAATTTACTATGGTGCATACAAAGCAGGTGACCAATTCAGCTAAATCTTGCATATTAAAAAAGATAAACAATGTTGCATTTTCCTGTTTAAACCTATCTAATATGCTTACATTAATATTGTTTTCCCTAACTAAGACCAGTCCATTTTTCTGATGGGACTATGATGTTTCATTTCCTTGTACAGACCAGTAAATTCGACTGATATCAGTGCTCCAATTCCCCGTAGAGACCAGTTCATTCTACTGATATCAATGTTCCATTTCCCCGTAGAGACCAGTAAATTCGACTGATATCAGTGTTCCATTTTCCCGTAGAGACCAGTTCATTCTACTGATATCAATGTTCCATTTCCCCGTAGAGACCAGTCCATTCGACTGATATCAGTGTTCCATTTCCCCGTAGATACCAGTTCATTCTACTGATATCAATGTTCCATTTCCCCGTAGAGACCAGTCCATTCTACTGATATCAGTGTTCCATTTCCCCGTAGAGATCAGTCCATTCTACTGATATCAGTGTTCCATTTCCCCGTAGAGACCAGTCCATTCTACTGATATCAGTGTTCCATTTCCCCGTAGAGACCAGTCCATTCTACTGATATCAGTGTTTCATTTCCCCGTACAGACCAGTTCACTCTACTGATATCAGTCCATTCTACTGATTTAGACCAATACAGTGTATTGACCTACTCTACTGATATCAATATATCATGACCAGTCCATTGTACTGATCTACTCTACTGATATCAGTGTTCCATTTCCCCGTACAGATCAATACATTTTTTTTTATTGATTTCTATTGGTCATTTTTTGCAGGGCAACGTATGATGATTGAAGAATATATGCGGTACCGATGTTGTTGATATCATTCGATGCATCTGCGTTACCGATTATGGCGTCACGCAAATGAATGTACTCCTCAGAACGAAGTTTCGCTTGACTAAATTTTATATAACGCAATCTCTCACTTTCGATTTTTACATACATATCAACAATGTACTGATGAAATAGCTGTCTGCATCTGAGAATGTTATTATCTTCATTTTCACGAATCATCAACCGGTATGCGTAGAAGTTCATCGCACTAACTTTCTTGATTAGTTCTTCACATGTAAATAAAACTATTTATAAGATAAACAGAAATAATTGGTTCAAAATTTTTTTTTAAATAATCTATAAGTTGTGCCTGTTGTTGGACTCCTTTGTTTAATATTTAAATGATATCCATCTTCTCCTTCCCAAAATATCAACGGATATTGCAATGCGTCGTAAGAACGATGATTGTCTTGAATTATTTGTATTGTATTATCTCTGCGCTGTATGCGAATATCTCGACGTTCACATGGGTCACCAGCCATAACAACTGCAACTTCATTAACGGTTGGAACATTATATGTGTCTGCGTGCTCTCCATGGGGCACTTTGTCTGCTTTAATAACAATGGCGTAGTTGTCGTTTTACAATCTGTTGGAGATAGTCTTGAACAATCGTATCAATTGGTTATGGTTTTGCAAGAACATTTCCAAAATGTCCACAATTTCTCGTTTCTCCATCTGCTCTATATGGTTGCATACGCATCGTGTATGAGTTTGTTGCTCCTCATCGCCCATAAAGTAAATTTGTAAGAATTTTGGATCGACATTAGGCATTGGAAGCAATGAACCAATTTGGTGGTACACTTGACCTTGAATCTTAAATGTAGATTCAAAATTACGACCATCCTCATTATGAACAATTTTTGTTGCTCCAAATGATGTCATTTGAAAGCAAGAATTGAATTTACAAATTTTCCGCAAAAACAATTTCGATTGAGATGCGGTTCCAGCTAATAATGTTTTCAAAGGTTCCGGTGATGGATTTAACGGTGGAAGTGAAATTTTTCCAGATGCGCAACATAAACCAGCTGATTCACCTTTGTACTTTAAAGCATGACAATATTGACACTCGTTGTCCATACTACCGATTATGATTAATGCATGTGACGAATAGTCTATTTCAGGGTCATATTCAAACGCAAGACGATTAAGTAATGTTCGTATCAATGCTCGATTATCTTGCATTCGCCGTTGGTTACGTTCTCTGTTTTCGTTGGTCGCTCGTTGGCGTGTCTCTCGTTGTCTTAATGCATTTGCACGAAGATTGCGTTGCTCTGAATTTTCATTTTCACGTGAAGATGCAACTTGATTTCTTGAATTCACATTATCCGTCAAGTGTTCTTCAACTGTTCTATTCAATCGACGATCATGGACCACTTGTGCGTTTCGAGTACGTCGACCAATATTTCTTGCTCTACCACGAAGACGTGGCATTTCTCTGTAAAGCAAAATACTGTAAAATAGTACATAAAAATTATGAGTAATTTATTGAACATGATATTTTAATTAAGTAACAGGACTGAAAAGATTTATTGTACCAAATTTTAGATAAAAAATGTGTAATTTTATTTTTTTTGTTATTTTTTTATTTAATATTTCAAATAAGAAATTTTAAATGAAAACAATTGAAAAAAGTTTTATGTGAAATCAATTAGTTTCACAAATAAATTTATAGGTTACAGTGGATGTTAACCAACGCACGTATAAATTCAATCTAAAATTATACAAAATACTCACTTCAATTCCGCACTGAATTTACAAAATGTGTAGATTTTTACATTTTTAAAATGCACACTTCAAAACTCTTCAAACACAATAATAACACGAAATTACAAATTCTATTCAACGACTCTTTTTCCTGCACCCTATTAAATTATATGTGTATCAAAACAAACTAAAAAAATATTTACAGAAAAACAAAAGTTTTATGACTTTTATTATTTTTATGCTAGTGAGAACCAAAACAATATGGAAATGAATGAGGGAAAACTGGATCCTACCACGTGATTTCCCGGCCAATAAAAATGTAGCGTTAAACGTTTAACGCTTTCTTGTTGGAAGTCGCATAAGAAGTATAACCTTTAAGAAGTAGAATTTTTCCCACTCAATAAAAAATTAATTAAAAAAACATTGTGAATCTAATTGTGAATCTAAACCATTCTCGAATCCTTCTGAAGGTACACAGAAAATTTCATTTAAATCGGTCCATCCGTTTAGGAGGACCGATTTAATATATATATATATTATATATATATATATATTATATATATATATATATTATATATATATATATATATATATATATATTATATATATATAATATATATATATATATATATATATATATATATATATATATATATATATATATATATATATATATATATATATATATATATATATATATATATATATATATATATATATATATATATATATATATATATATATATATATATATATATATATATATATATATATATATATATATATATATATATATATATATATATATATATATATATATATATATATATATATATATATATATATATATATATATATATATATATATATATATATATATATTACCAGAATTATGGGGGTTTTATTCAGTCGAAATTTCGAAATTTCATTATAATAAAGTATAGCAATTTTATCAGAGTTTCTTTCGTAGTGCCCTGCAATTGAAATAGCAACCTAAGTGCTTCAAGACAGATCAAGGAGAAAATTGACATGGTAGCTTTTTCTCTCTTTATTGCTAATTCTATAAGAGCGACAATGGATTTTCAAAAAGCACATAAAACAAAATTTACTTACGGTGATTTTATCTATTACACGCAGATTTACAAACAACAAAATATTGATAATTCATTTACTTTATTTGTTAATAAAACGTCGTATTTCAGAAAATAATTCTGTGTTTATCATTTTATGCCGAACGTGCCGGCCTATCATTTACTCTAGTCTTGTAACCTTTTTGGCTTTTGATTTGCGTCAAACACAGATTATAACTCTGCTTTGTTACAATCTAGTGTAAAATCTCTTTAGAAAAAACTCGGCTACACAGCTTTTAGGGGAAAAAAACTCACATTTGCTCATATGAAATCGATCATAATGAATCATAATCAAGAAAAATTGCAATTTGTTCTCCAGTTCATATAAAATTATCAAATACTATTATCACATTTTTAAGAAACCTGTTTGGAAAAAATTAAGATAGTTTAGAAAACTATTCTTTAATTTCTTTTAATGTCAAAAATTTTAAACATTAGGAAGAAAAAAAAGAAGCACAATTGGAAAGACAATTTTCAAAACCAATCTCTAAATTAAATGTTTTTTTTTCTTACAGAAATGTTCATTGTATAAAATTCTACTAAGTAAATAAGGGGTTAAAAGTCGTAATTTCTCCGTAAATAACAAATCATACTGCTCTCAGAAGTAGGAACATTTATTTTTAATACTCGATCCACGCAAAAACAGTTGCTTGATCGTAAAAAATGAGTTTTCCGTTTTTCGTAGAGACATTCTTGAATAAAAGTAATTTCTTCGGCAATGACACCCTTGGTGAATCTTGTGTGGCGTGACTGCTGATAATTAGAAAAGTTCACTCTTGGCGATATTTATAATTCACACCCATCTTCCTAGTTTTATGAAATATTCACGAATACCGAACGTACTTAATTCTATTTTGAGAAAGCATCAACAACGGCAACTGACAGATGCATGTTTTTTTTTCTTCTTTTTTTTTGGGGGGGGGGGACAAGCACAATCTTTAATCATTCGCCATATAATAAATATATCAAAAATATTTCCTTCTATTGTTGTTTATCATTTATTATCTTGAAAAATTCGAAATGTGATTATTTTAAAATTTACAATAACAATAAAAATAACACATTTGTCGCTATTCTGATGCATTATTAAAGTGATGTTCTTAAAACTGCGTAACTTACACAATTTCCATTTTAATCAACTTGTAACTTAATATGTTTTGCAGATGTGTGTTTAGTAAGTGGAGTTAAAATGCGTCGAATTAAAAAAAAAAGGTTTGCGGCTAGAAGTACGGTTTATCTGTGGAAATAATTTCCCTCTCTACAAAGTCTAAGGCTACAGTTATGGAAACAAGAAATAGCACATTTCAAAGAGGGGAGCTTCTCTCTCCATGGATTCCCTTTTCTTCGCCGACCCGATCCAACATCTGTCTTAAATATAGACCTGACATCCCAACTTAAAATAGTTCAACCTCGTAACCATAGTCCCCACCACTTCTCCAGACGAAAAACGAGTGGATTTCTTTCTATAGGCAGACTCTAAATATTTAATTTAAAGAATAACAAAAGTAAAATTTGGATGCATTTATTCCTGTAGAAGCTATGAATCTCTTATTTTACAAAGAAATCCAACAAACTTAGATATTTTACTTAAGAAAATACAGAATCTTTGCAATAAAAATAAGAAGAATTTAAAATTGCGAAAAGGTATTTATTCAATTGCATGTTCAGTCTCAATTTTTTAACATAACAATATTGTATAACTTTGGATGTTTTGTGAATGAAATAAGCATTCACATAGGTTTGTTTTGATGATGCAAAAATATTTGGAAATAATTCTTTGTTTTTTAAGTGAAAATTTCTTTATTCCACATACTTTACCCCTTCTCTGTTAGCGTTGCAACTCGTACGTTTGGCGCTTTCGTGCCCGTATGGTCGGTGTCGGATTCCATGCGACAAAGAGAAAAATTGCATCGTTGAATTCGTAGCTACCTACACGTTTCCTTAAATTCAGCGATTATTTTTTTATTTTCGAATATTGCTAAAAGTCCCACTTCCTTCACAATTTTTGCAGAGGTATTTCCCACCTTAAATTGAAATCAAACAAATTTTGTACATTCTGAAATTGCGCTGCCATTAGAGTTACCATTGCATGTCAAAAGAGTTATGATGCATTCAGGGAGTGAGTCCGAGGACTGGCTGAAAAATTATTTTTCAGAATACTTTTTACGTAATTTTAATAATAATTTAATGCAGATTTTTTATGTTAAACACCTTAAAGTAATAGAGTTAATAAGTATATTATCACAGTGTATTTTTAAGATGAAACTTGAGTGCATTGCAGGGAAAATTAAGAGATCAGTAGGCGGGACGTCACATGGGTCACCACCAATCGTTCGAAGTGCTTGATGACAAAAATATTTTGCATTTTCGAATTTAGAATAGAACATGTATTAATTTTCAGCAACAAAAAAAAAATGCTTTTTTGGGATTCGCGAATTCGAAAAAGAAGCAAATCCTAAGGAATACTCATAACTAGAATCTGATGAAAATGAAATAAATTAAATTCCTTCATAACGGATCTCAAAATAATATGAAAGAGTGAAAAATAAAATAATAAAAAAATTATCAAAATCTGACTAATTCCATTTTATTTTCTTAGCACTGCACTCCTAAAATACTTCGTTAATGACATGTACTTTGATAACGGAAAATATGAAATAAAGTTAAGTACTATGTTCGAAAGTTAGGGTGTTGATTACTCTGCAACTTTTATTAAGTGGTTTAACTTCAACTCTAAATATAGAACTGCTTCCTAAATTCATTAGTTTTCCCCAATATCAAATAAACTATTTCATACTAAGTAAACTTTGAATTGCCTTTTAAGATAGTTTAACGAGCTGTGTAATCATTATCCAGCATCTAACTATAACGAGATGCACTCAATTGAAGTTTGATTGCCGCTCAAAATATTAAAGTTATCTTCTCAAATTGCTCGAAGCAAAGTTCAGAAAACTAACACTTTGAAGAGAAAATGTTTTATAAAAACTTAAACATCGCGAGGAACTTCCTGAATTAAATAAAAACAAAATGATTTTCTTTAAAAGTAAACTGATTTTTCTTGATAATAATATGTTATTAGTGTTATTTAAAAAGAAAATGATAAATTTGAGCATTAAAACTTTGAAGGATGTAATGAGACAGAATTAGTGCTGGCAAATGTTAAGAAAATTAATAATCAGTAATCTTTTTTAAAAAAAGTATTAAAACCAATAAGTTAGGTATTAGTTTCATTTTCAGTTTTGGTTAATCATGAGTTATACATTTTTTATTTGTTAATACACGCTAGATTAGGTGGAATAAATATTTTTAGTTTTTGTTTCAGAGCGCTTTACAAAAGTTGGCTATTGTACAGAGAAACAATTTTTTGTAAAATAACGGGGCTCTATGGTAAGGACAATTTTGCAAAAAAACTGTAGTTCTGGTTAGAAAACCAAATTATGCGGTGTTCAAACCATTCATTTGATAAATTTTTTATTCATATAGTAGCGGCTTTCAGAAATTTTGCTTTTCAAAGTTATTATTCTTATTATCATAAATTTAATAAAGAAATTTAAAAAAGCTGAAAAGTGATAAATTTAAATGAAATCAATTAAAATACTAATCAATTTAAATGTTTGGAAAAATAAATTAGATTTTTTTTCCTCGCAGATAACAAAAAATTAAAAAAAAAACTGTGAATGGAATATTTAAATTTATATTGAATGCGATTTTTTTTAAAAAAATATTGTGAATGGAAATTTATTTCGTCTTTAGAAAAAATAACTCGCTAAGAAGCTGTATGACTCGTAATATTATCGAGATCTGCATTAACAATCAGCATTTAAAGACATTTAAATTTGCTTTTAATTTTTTGATAAAAAATTATACAATATGAAAAACATGAAAAGTTTTCTTTAAAATTTATTTAGAAGCAGATTCAGATTTTATGATATAATAGTTTAGTTTCATAAATAAATACGCAAAGAATTTTTTATATATAAATGCAAGAAAAAAAAGATTAATATCTTTTGCTTTATCTCGCTGATTGCTATGACTTTTTTTTTATTCTTTTCTTGTTTTTGTAACGACGAATGAGTTTTCAGCTATATAAAAGAATCTACCAACATTGAAATTGTTGCAGCTGCATTTTATGTTCGATTTATTATTCTAAAATAGAAGTTTATAGCGAAATAGGCACAAGCAGTTTCTTTCTCATTGTTTGGATAAAAACTAAAAGCAATAAAATGCAGAATTGAATACTTAACTTTCGTCTTGAATATCTTTTTTCCTTTTTCTTACTCTGCTTAATAACGTTTAAAAGAAAGTTTATAAAAATTTATATTATTTTAATAATTTTGTAGAAATATACATACATATATATATATATATATATATATATATATATATATATATATATATATATATATATATATATATATATATATATATATGTAAAATAGGCAAATTTGGCTTAATAATAATTAGTCTTTTGAAATATTTTTTTCTTCGTTTTTGTCTCTGAAATAATTTAGTTTTCAAAAATTTATGAAGGGAAAGAAAAATCAGTATTTATTTTATGAAAACCTTTATCGACACTAGCGTAAGATTATCAAAATGTAGATTTTTCTAATATTTGCACTACATTTAATATTATTTGAATCATTATAAGATGCCATTGGATGAAAAACAAATCAATACATTTTACAACAAATAAACTTTTAAAGGAACTCTTTCAAATAATTTTTATCCTTTAATGTATAAATTCATATATTCATATTCTTTTATCTTCTAACCAGACCAGTGGCGTCCACTCTATCGATCTTATTAATTTCCTTTAATCTTTATCATTAGTAACAAGACCGAAGCTTTTTTTTCTGTTTTAAAACCAGACCAGTTGCATCCACTCTATCGATCTTATTCATTTAATTAAAACTTTATCACTGGTAATAAGAACGAAGCCTTTGTTTCAATTTTATATCCAGACCAGTTGCATCATCTCTATCTGCCTTACTCAATTCCTTTAAACTTTATCATTGGTAACAAGAATGAAGTATTTTTTTTCTATTTTCAAACCAGACCAGTTGCGTCCACTCAATCGATCCTGTTCATTTCCTTAAAACTTTATCACTGGTGACAAGAACGAAACATTTTTTTTTCTATTTTCAAACCAGACCAGTTGCGTCCCCTTTGTCGATTTCATTCATTTTTTTAAACTTTATCATTGGTGACAAGAACGAAGCAAAAGTAAGAATCAATATTTGGCCTACATTAATAGTAGATTTCGCAGCAAAATACAAACAAAATTCGTAAAATGATCAAAATATTGATAAGAAAACTGAAAGTGTAAAAGTTAATTTTTCTTTACACTTTTCAATTTTATTACGCTTGCAGAGCATTAACCCATATTTTTCCACATTTAATAAAATTTTATATTTTTTGAAAAAAATTCTATCACATACTGATAAAACACCAAGTAAAACATAACAATAAAAAAACTCACCAAAACTTTAAAGGTTTAATATTTACAAGCTGTCCTATATTTAGGACGATGGTCCAATCCACAGCTAAATATTTTGTGATCAAGCTTCTAGGTTTACCTAAAATGGCAGAAAATATTCGACGCAAATTCCTAAATTACATTTTTGGCACACAGTTTTAAGTTTTTTCGAGTACTATTTATGCAATAATATTTTTAGCCATCATTCCTGAAATCATGTACACCATTTTCTGACGATGTTCACTATGAAATAACTCAGAGGAGCTGATGAGAATTTTGATTAGTCCATTTTGGTCATGAAATATTTATTTCTTCAGTAGTTTTTTGCCTTACAATTTCAATAGGAAGGATTTCTTTATTAGAAATAACCTACAGTTTCTTCTTGTGGTATTTCATCAAATATAGCAGGTCCAAGTTCAATGCTAGTGCATACATCATCAACGTCTTTATAATCAGTGACTACGTCTGGATCAAGTGGCAATATTACTATTTTAGGAACACTATCATCAAATCCATTGCTCTTATGGCATTAAATAGTCACGAGCCTGTTCAATTCAAATGTTCAAAATTCAAATGTTCTAAAAACGAACTCCGGGCTTATGTTCAGAGAAATCCAGATGTAATTGAGTTGTAGTAGGGGATTTTACCATTGTCCTCCATGTAGGACAGTTTCTAAATTACTTATAAAACCAGTTTAAATATACATTTTTCGATTCTGTTTTTACTCAAATGTAATATTAAAAGCTTGGGGTTAATAAATTTCAAAATGAATTTGTTGTTTTCCCCTTGCAATTATTTAAAATGAAATTTTAATTCACGGCAAATAAAATAGTAAAAAATAGCTATTTTCAGAAATCTAAGAAAATACGAAAAACTTATAATTAATCATAAAATGAGTTTAATCAATGTTAATCCGTCTAAAACTTTACTTTCGAAGTGAAAAATAATTAAATACAATGATATCCGCTGTAAAAATTCAACAAATTGTAGCTGTCCTCTCGAATGATGGTAAAATACGGGTTAAGATATTGAGATAATAGTTAATGGTGAAAAATAGACAAATTGTAGCATTTATATTTTTTTAAATTATAGAATTTTAGAAGTTTAAGCGCTATTTAAGAGTGCTTCAATGATTTACAGTTTAAAAAGATGTATATTTCCTTAGAAATGGAATGAATTTGTTTCCTTTTCAGTATCTTACAGTCTAGCAGTTTTATAGTCAAATCATAGTACAGTAAATAGTTCATCCCCCTTATCAGTCGGCAGTTTCAAAAATAATAAAACTTTGAAAACAAAATTTTGAAACTATCAATGACATTTTTTATTTATGTACATTTTATTCTTCCGTGAAACTTAGCAAAAATTTACATTTAAATACAAGCATCAAAAAATGCATTAGAGAAAAATAACGTCACAGTTAACGTAGTTTTGCAAAAACTTTTGACTACCTGCACCACTAAAGATTTAAACAAGCTATTTTATAAAATGTTTCTTTCTTCAATTGCTTACAAAATTAAAAAAGAAAAGGAAAAAAACGTATTTTTAAATTAAAAGAGAAAGTTTCAGTTAAATTCATTTCAAAATTTAAAAAAATAATAAAATATGTACTTCAAATAAAATATAAGAAAACCTTACTTTTAAAAGTTTTCCTGTCATCAATTAAAACAATTAGATCTTCTAAAAACTGTCCTCCCAAAATATTTTTTAAATTTTAAAAATGAGAAACGTTTTTAGCTATAATTATTAATTACGTCTCCAAGCTTTGTGATATTTTAAAAAGAAATAATTAACTAGTAAGATGAATTTTGTTCTAAATTGCCGAGTTGGCTTCATAGCATTTAAAATTAATTTGAAAAATTCGTAATATTTAAAAGTTAGAACCGAAGTATTACTGGGTTTATATCTTTAGAATATTATATATATTTTTTTTTACGGCACTGTCGAGATTTGCCAGCGGCCACCTGAGGAGTGGCTTCTTTTGCAATTGCAACAGGGTTCTCCCGGTTTGTGCGGAGTGCATCGCCAGAGCACATTCTTGTCTTCGCATTTCTAAGGAGACTTTCGCGACGGACCCCTTTGCTTGCCCTAGACTTTTTGAGAATGTATGGACTCATGGATAATGTCTAGCTGCCGCTGGACAGTGAGGGGATTAGTCACACACATATCTTTTTTGTTGGAAATTTTTAAGACTGTACAAAGAAAATTTTTCTAATAACTTATATAGCAATATATTTCTCAGTTTGACGATTTAATAAAATATCTAAATAGCTTAATTTTAAGAAAATGAAGAAATAAATACCGAAAGCTTTTTTTTTTTAAAATCTATGATTCATAATTAGTAATATGCTTAAATTTTATAAGTATTAAAAATATTAAAATATTATTTATATTATTCATTTAAAAATATTATTCATTTATTCATGAATTGATATTTATAAATATCCAAAAGAAATCGATAGAATTTAGTTTAAAATTTCAAACATTTTGCTTCTCTAAGGTGCTATCACGAAACTTTCGCAAATAGCCTCAAAAGATATATTTAAAATTAAGCCTTCCTTCCGGCAAAACTTTCTGCTGGCTTGGCATATAACAACCTCGCTTCATTGATTATAAGCATTTTATTATTTATTTTTCTTCAAATTTTTACATTGTTGAAGTTAATCAAAAATTTAATACATTGCGCACATTTTTTAAACACATAAATAACAAACAAAAATATTCCCCACACTCGACTCTTCACACAAGCGGCATCTACAGCTATATAAACTGTTTACTTTTGCCCGGAAAAAATAACGTAAAGGAAATTTAATAACCTTCTATTTCATTCTTACAAGCCACTTTGATATACTTTTTTTCCTCTTTCTTTGTAAGCTTGGAGAGATAAGTTTGAAGAGTAAGCTTTCCAGAAAGAAAAATATGATACTTGAAGTAAAGGAAGATTCTTATGTCGCCCGAAGGAAGGAATAACTAGTGAAGCAGAAATGAGGTTGATTTATGAAAGCTCGGATATTACCAAAGCACTCCATCGCGTGGTGTTGAGGATTTGTGTTGGATATGTTTAGATTTATTTTTTGATATTATTTTGTAAATAATAAAGGAATTTTGACAGAAATAGTAAGAGACGCTTGCTTCTTATTCTGAGATGATGGCAAAAACAAATTTAGTCTGGTTTAATTAACTGCTTTCGTAGGAAGTACGTAACTTGGGTACAAGAATAAGCTTTTGGAATTTTCCTTATTGATATTCTCTAATTCCTCTAACTTTAACATATAAACAAATTTAATTTATTCAATACAGTTTTATGTAATCCAAAAGTTCATTGAATTGCATTTTAAAACAAAATAATTTATAGACGTTTATTAAAATTATGCATTTATATGTTTTTCTATGGATTTCTCATGCCAGCTTTTAAAAAACTGCCTAAAACTGGTGTTTTATGCGTTAATAAAAAATTTTTAGTTTAAGAATTGTTTAAGAATTTAAATAATGATTAATGATTATTTATTGATTTCAATTATTTTTAAATGTTTCAATTAAAGGAATTATTAACAAAATCAATACAGTAAGTGCAATTTTTAAATTTTAATTGTAAATAACCATGCACCCAAAGCCTCATTATTTGCACTAAAGTTATATATAACTACAAGGGTTGCCGAAACTAAAAGTGGGTAAGTTGAATGAAAGGAATATCTTTATTGGAAATATAAAGAAATCACTCTGTCCATTGTAACACTGGTCCCAATCTCTTAGGTAGCAGAATTCGTGTCCTTGTGGCAAAAAGATTGCGGTTGATTATGGAGGAAGTCAAACACAGCTTCCTTCACTTTGGTGCTGAAATGAAAATTTACCCTTCATAATGCTCTCTTAAGTGGCCTAAGATTGTCGTAGTCACTGGGTGACAAATCTGTACTGTATGGCGAGTGGTCCAGCACTCCTCAATCAGAATTCTGTAAGGTTGTCTGTATTTCATTGATGATGTGAAGGTGGGCATTGTGAGAGAGAAGAACCTCTTCCTATGAGAAAAGGTCTGGCTGCTTGCGTATGATTGGTTTCCGTAGTTTAGTCAGATTACTGCTGCGTTGTGCTGAATTGATAATGCTTCCCTGGAGTAGGAAATAATTTGTGTTCCAATCTGGCAACATCCATGTACTGCACGGCTCCACTTTCAATCTATTTCCTCTACCACGCTTGTATGCAGTGCACCCCTCCTAACATCCTTTATACTCCTGTTCAATGACTCTACTGATGCTACAATTATTCCGATACAACTGCGTGTGTCAACTTTTCATTCGGGAAACTCTTATATATAAACAGTTGAACGATTTTTTTATATATATTTCAAATATCAGTTATTCAACTAAACGCTTATGCTGTTCGACCTAATTTTACACTCTTACACCGGTTAAAATTGTTCCAGTCACTAACCGCAAAGATAAATTCCTGCGCATAGGGCTATTATGACCATAAAAATACACCAAATAGATATCTCTCCCCCGTAAACATCCTTTGGCCCAGACTGGATTCGAAGACGAAACCTCCGAGTTCATAGCCTGAACTGGAAAAATAGTGTGCACAAATCTCTCCACCTGAATTGAATAACTGTAAAAATTGACGGTCAACTATGCAAGTCTTACTGATTTTAATACAATGAAAGGAAACTGAGCTTTTTCTGATGAGAAGAAATGAATATATAAATCAGCGATTAACTCTTCTAATTTGGAATGTAATAACACATAATTTAACAGTCAACTTTGTGAATCTTGCTGCAATTTGTTAACGTGCACGATGCATTCGATTTTAATTTAATCTATTTTTTTCTTAAAACTACTTCGATAAAGATATGTTTGATTTCACTAAAGATTTTTATTTTGAAGTATATTTTTATGCCTAATAAATATTTTGGCAAAACTAAATAAATATTCAAAGCTTTCATTTATTTCAATAAAAAATAAAGAGTAATATATAATTAGTTTATTTATTTGTAAAATTTAATTAGTGATACTGAAACATTAGAAGTGTTTTGGTCAGGGGCTTTAAATAATTCAATGGGCAATGATGACGAAAATCCTATCAGGCATAATGAAAGCAAACATTTATTATCATTGAAGATACTCAGATTGATTCTATTCATCTAGCATTAGCCGATTCTGTAAATCTCTTGGTGTGATACTGTATTAACAATTTCTCAACAGCGCCTAATTCGTCACGAGAACTATTCATTAATTTTGATTTGAACTCAGTCCTATTCAAGGATTTATTCGTGGAGTGTAATTTTGGAATGTCATTAAAATACTCTTAAATCCTTCATCAACAGTAAAAGAATTTTCAAATGCATTTGAATATAAATTATATATTGGAAATAAAAATTTATTTAGTTTTAAGTATTAATTTTGGCATAGTTTAGGCATTAATTTTAATGAAAAAAGCATATGTGAAATCATAACACAACAATACACAATGAGAGTGTTATTTTCATTACTTATAGTAGTAACAAAGAAATTTAAGATCTCTAAATAAACTTTATTCAGAATAGTTAATTTCCTACTTGAAAAATTTAATAATAACAAATGCACTTTTTCTTCTACAACTGGTACGTATTTCATTTCTCTATTTAACCACATTTCAACTTCAGTCTAGAAATACAGAAACAGAAATTTCAAAAATATGGAAAATATTGATTATTGATTACGAGAGCATATACTATGAGCAAATATATATATATATATAGTGTTTCAAAATGGTCCTTTTGAAACACTTTGCTCCCATGAGGGTTATCTTTTCCTAAAAACGTGGGGGTTCCATAAGCGGGCGACATCCAATTTCTAATTACTTTTTTCCTGGTTTGATTTTAAGGCAAACCTTTTTCAAATTGTTCTCATTGTTGTTTTTGTTTTAACTTAAGTGCACGTTGTTTCTTACACGAAAAGCAATTCCGGCAAAACTAACATACTTGTAAGGAGATGATATTTCTGATTTAAAAAAAAGCATAATTTTGGTACTTAAGCTAAAATATACGGTATTTAAATCATCGATTTGGTAAATTTACTGTTCGCTATTGTTAAGGTTTACTGGAAATTCTAATTGTCTAAGTAATAGTTCTTATTACTATACATTTAGAAACCAATACAAAACTGAAAAGTGAAACTAACTAAATGGATGGTTTTCATGCCTTGCTCTAAATTACTACGATTTAATTACAGAAAAGTTATAAGTTATTACATTGTGCATAGAAACCTAAACCGATAAAAGCCAAAACCAATAAGTTTCTAAATAGTAAGATTAGGCTGAATGATCAAGTAGCAATATAATGACATATCATCCTTCTTTTTAATGAAAATCGCAGCGTTAAAGTTTGTTAAAAGGCAATCTCAGTGAAAGGTATATATGGAATGAAAGCAAAACACAATACAAGTGTTACTTTCCTTACTCACAGTAGTATACGAAATATTTCGGTGATCTTTGCTTAGAAAAGTTAATTTATTATTTGTCAAACCAAATAACAAAATGGTATCTGCTTATTCTTCTTCAATTTTGATTGAACTAAAACAAATGCCGGCAAAATAAATAAAGAAGCAAAAAGTAATGTATACCAAATAAAGTGACTGAAAAATAAATGGAATTGCAATAGAGTTGAATCTAATGATAAGTATAAGAAGCTACTTAAATACTTTGAAAATATTTCTTACTGTTAAATATATTGTTAATTTTCTTAGCATGGAATTTCTTATTGCTCCTTTGAAAAAGACTTCATTTAGAAGTAAATGAATTAAAATTTAACTCATTAAAATTGAGCATAATTAAAATTTTTGCTATAATGTATGTAATACCGTTTCCTTCCTGAATACATGTTAAAAAAGTAATCTTTAAAAAAATCATGAAAGAAACAATTCCGTCATAATTTACAAAACTTTCAACATTTTACTTCTCGGAATAATTTTCTCCTTGTAGGTCGAAATGCCTGCTTAAAAATTCTGAAATATCTTAGTATCAAATAAGAATACGAAAAAATATATTTTTTCATATTCACAAGTAAAACCTTTTAAAAGAATATAATTCTTAATTTATACCTTTGTGATGGAATCGCCCTATAAGCCTTTATTTTATAAAATTCACTCAAAAAATCTCACCTCTCACAGGGTCACTGTGTTGTTTCTCTTAAATTAATTATATGGCTGATAAAAACTTGAAGTAATTCTTGCAAAATATTTTCATTTAAGCTACAGATTAGCTCATTAAAATGTTATGATAAATTAATAATATCGATACTTAAAAAATTCAAAGTTTTTTTTTTTATTTCCTTAAAAAATAATAAAATGACTTTCTTTAAATAATAGTTATTTCCAGTACCAGTACTTTCCTTTCCAGTGTTTTTTGAAGGTGATTTGTGTTATTTTGGATGCATTTGGTATTATTTAAATTTCATTATTTGTTTTTTGGTTGATGAATTTATGTGCATTAACTCAATGAAAAACAACATTCTCAGTCAGTAACTATATAATCTAAAGATACCGTGATCTTACTCTGTGCTAATTAAACAAAAGGAAAATAGGATATGAAACTACGGTCTCTGAATATAATATAGTAAAAACATAAATTAAAAAAAAGACTTCTCCTCCTTTGGCTAAAAAGTTTTTTTTTCTCTTTAAATTGCTAGTCAACATTCTCAAGACATGACCTGCTTCTATATAAATGAGAAAAAGCAACAACTTTTTTATATATATAAAAAAAAGGATTTTTTTTTCTTGTGTGGAATTTCTTTTCTCCAAACTATCTCAAGTAAGAAGATAAATGGGGCTGAGATGAAAAAAATGAGCAAAAAACGAGAAAAAAAAGGCGAAAAACTTCTTAGGGTGGCGTTAGAAAAATTTTAACATCTTCTGACTGTCAGATCACTGTGTTTTACCTCATTGCCCTTTGTAAAAAATATCTCTAGGGGGGGGGGATTTCTTTTTTCTAAACACGATGCAAGTTAACTGTTACATAATATTTTTTTTTATCGACAGTTATTTTTTTTTTACTGTTTATTCACTGTTTAGGAAAATATAAATTATTATTCAATTACAAAGGTTTTCTTAAAATGTTTTCTCCCAGTACTGTTAAGAGGATGGTCAACTTTTAATATCCAATCTGCAAGTTGGAAACTCAACAGTATCCACTAATCATCCAAGATGGCATAGACCAATTTGTCTGATTATTAATCGTCATAAGATTAACAAAATGGATAATAAGAAAAAACAATTAAAAGTGATAAAATGATGTACATATCACAGCTAATTATGATTCTACATTTAAAACGGATTAAGGAAAAATTCGTATTACTAAGCTAATTTCATTTTTAGTAGAAATGAAAAACACCTAAATTATCTTATTTCAGATTTAGATATAAATGAAAAATATTTAGCCTAAAATATGCTTTCGTTTCGTGAAAAAATGTAGTACGTCACATTCAACACATTAAGAGTTGCTTTTTCTATTTATAGATTCAAAAGTAATTACATCATCGTTAAATAAATGATAAAATGTTTCCTCTTTCCTCGAATACTAGGTAAAGTGATGCAGCGAAAATAGTTTCGTGTAGAATACTTTTATGGAATACAAAATTAACTAATTTGAATTGAAGATAGTTTACTGACCAAACTAAAATAAGTTTAATGGTTTTAAAGTAATGAGATTTGCACTGAATCGATATGTGGATAAGTGGCTTCATATTTGTGAAAATAATTCTCTCTTTTGAGCGATCAGATTTTTAGGTTTTCTCTATGTTATGTGGAATAAAATAGGTATAATTATTAATGAATGAAAATGATTAGTTTTGTTTTAAGCTCATTTCGAAAGAACTATGCTTCAATGAAAAATAGAGAGTGTTACACAATGACCACCCTTCATACGGAAATTCATCGACTAATTTTCTGAAATGAAGTTGAAATAGTATATTTAAAAAATAAAGACGTTTTCGAAATCTAACGAATCAATGCTGAGGAAAAGGAAATTAAAGCATTAAAACCTTTCTTTTTTTTTTTTTTTTTTTTTTTTTGATTGCCTGAGGATATAGAGAGGAGATGAAAGAATGTCATTATAAAAATATTATAAGCTTCACTGCGTTATCAGACTGTGATAATATTTTTGTTACTTCTGCGGCCTCTAATATGTATTATATTTTTAATTTAGTTTTAAATTGTAATTTAAAAAAATGCATTTGGGGCTGTTATTAAGGAATACCTTTCACGCATTTCATTAGTTCATACTTTCAAAGTTAATTTAAAAGAATACTGTTTAGCCTTTATTGGAAATTTAAAATAATAAATAAGTATTTACTTAAATAATTATTGCTATAAAATTTTCTCATAGATTCGATTGGACAAGTATTTAGCATTTAAAAAAAGGTGTTTAAAATACTAAATTATTGAATTTATTCACTGAGAAAAAAGTAGATTACCTGAACTACCTGAATATGAGAAATTTTACAATGCTTTTGGATCTATGGAAGCACTGAAATGCTCGATAATTTTTAACGAAGTGCATTGGTAATGATTTCAGTAAAATTAACTATAAAATAGGCTTTTATAATAAATGATAAAATTTGATAATTTAATTATGATACCTTACTGCATGGCACAGAGGCCTGTTTTTCGGTTAAATTTGCTTTTCAGTTTCGTATTTATTAATAAATGTGTGGAAATAAGCACGATAATTTTGAAGCACGAATTTGAATTGCACGAATTTTGAATTTGTGGAAATAAGCACGATAATTTCAGTCTTTATTACCAGAACTATTTTTTTTAATTTGTTCAAAAAATTCCATTACCATTCAGTACGTTAATTTTACCAGAATGCCTTTATCCTTATATTTTCACTTAAAATTTTTAATTTTTTTAAATAATTTCATTTAATAATTTGTTTAAATTCTAGAACATACGTAATAAGAATTAAAAATACAAAAATGGTTACTTAGTATGATGTGTTTCATGAAATAAAAATATTTAAAGACGTACTTGGCTTTCTATAGCTTGATATTTATGATTTTTCAAAACAATGAAACATTCTAGAATATTACTTTCTACGTTGTAAGCTTTCCTAAATAAATATCTATGCAAATTTCTGTAGTATTCATTTTATTTGTAAAAAAAAAAACATCTTTTTTTAATCTACCTCATGCTATTCATGCTAATGCTATATGTCACTGATAAAAGGGATAGAAGGCTAAACCTTAAACCTGCCAAGCTTATAAATGAAAAATCATCTTGGATTTTATTTTATAGGTTTAACTATTATGCAACCGACAGAAACCTCCTGAAAATCCGTATTTATTCCTTTAATACAACAGAAAAAATGATCAAATAAAAGTGGCGTAAGAGATATTCTTGCAATCTCTTACACCCGTGTAGAACAGGACACTTTTTACTGTATATGGAAAATTCGTGAGCTTTATGAAGGTTTTTGAAATATAACGTAAAAGTACTCTAAAGTCCTTCAAAAAAGGGAGCATTATTATTTCAAAGAAAAGTTTTCATATTTCAAAAAGTACTTCAAAGATTTCTTTTCTGTTTTCTGAAATATAGTCTTGTGATTATTTTTGAATATTCTCCTTTTATTAGAATGCTCTTGCTAAAGAATAGAGCTTAGTCTTATATTCAGGGCATATTGTATCACTATTGTTATAGAAACAGAAAAGTTAATACAGCATTGTTTAAACTTATTTTTTAAATTAATTCAAATTCTTAACCACAAGCAAACTTAATTTTACTTTAATTTTGTCTTCAACTTTTTTACTAATCTTTATTAAATTAGAAAAAAAATGCAAAATTTTAATATGTAAACAATATCTTCTATGGTAAAATCGGAATAGGCTCTATGGTATTTAGTTTCAATATAAATATATTAGGTCGCTCCTAAAAAATAAAGCATGAAATCAAAGCATATTATAAGCCGTAAATCTAGTAAAAAAAACAGAGAAAAAATTCTAATTTCCAAATAATAATTGTGGAGATGATGAATAGTATAAGTATAGTTTAAAATATTAAAACGCCATCTCAGTTGGGCACTTGTATCTCGAGAAGTGATTTTGCCTAACCATGTGATTTAATTGGATAAGTGTAAGCGACGTCACGCGTGTGTTTCGATCCTGATAGGTTTCTGAATCGACAAATGCTAGAATTTAGCTGCGATGACGTCACTTGCAGGCATCCAAATGAAATGGGATCATTTTTTCCATAGGAAAGAAAATTCAAAATAATATTGAAATAAACAGAAAAACACTAAGTCAATCTTTTGAGGCTAGTTGTTTTTCATTCAAACTCAAAAGAATACTTAAAAGTACCTTTATTTAAATTTCTATTAATAAACTCTTGATTTTTATTTAATTTGATTGAACGCAAATTGAAAACATTTTAAGCAATTCGCAGGATTCAATATTTTTTATGGTGTGTTTCACGTTTTGTTATCACAGCATTGCTAATTTAATTACAATTTTAGATTTAATGTCGATTTTATGAGCACTTAATCGAACATAATTAAGACATTTTTAGTTCATTAAAATATAAAAAATGACTTTTGCATTTTATAAAAATGCTACAAATTCTTCAGTTTTTTAAAAATAAGTAAAAAATAAGCATTTAATGTTCATAAAAATACTATTGTTTAATTGCATTAATTTCAACTAACGACAAAGATAAGTTTATTATACAATTCTGATTATTTTATTCTATTAACTTGTATAATTTTTAGTAAGTAAAATATATAAATAAATTGCTTTCTTCCACTTAAAAGCAAATAACAAGAAATTTCATATTTTCTCAATATATTTTCATTTTTATCCAAATGCAACGTTTTTAAATGCCTATAAATAGTATTAAACCTCATAACATGTCAAAAACTCATATTTTCTTCATAAATCTAGAATAACTGCCTATCGGTTTAGGGAATAAAACCCAATCATTGTCATAAATATTCTAGTCAAACTCATAACAGTCAATCATTATTTTCTCGTTATTTTCTTATGTTATACATATTTAACAGATGATTCCTTTTTCTGTGTAGGCGTGTATCAAATCTCAAGTTCTGTATAAAAACAAGAGTTTATTGATAAACGTTAACGAACCTGAAAACCGAAAAAAATGTAGCGAAACTGTTTTTTTAAGATTAAACATTTTTGACTAGGAATACAATTTAGCTCGTAAGTGATTTACAAGAAGCAGCTATTAAGCAATCTGAAGTAACACGCATAAAACTTTGAAAAAGAACAAAGGAATTATGCTGCGCATTCCAATGTTATGGCAAAAAAATTAATTTTTACCGTTCTTAGCACATAAAAAAATTGTAGTAATGAATTCTATACTTTTTATGGTTTATAAAACCGTGAAGTTTTTAACAAATGAGTACTATGCTTGCTGTAACTGTTATAGATTAAAATTTTCAGATATAACTCTTTTTAACATAAGACAAAATACGACTCGCTGCTCTTATTTCATTTTGAAATTTAAAGCATCTTAAATAATTTCATCTGTTATTTAACTGTATTACTGTACAGACTTTTGTTAAATGTTTTTATTTCACTTGCTGTAAGCTGGAAATTATACTTAAACTTATTAAATTGATAAAAACGCCTCTAAGGGATAGTTTTCGGATAAATCTAAAATGCCAGACCAAGTTTTGTACATTAAGTAAATTAATTAAGTTGATGAGGATACCACTAAGTGACAGTTTTTAAACAAGCTTAACATTGTTGAAAAGTCGTATACATTACATCTAACTAAATTGATGAAGATACTAAGTGTGATTTTTTAGACAAGCCTAATCTTAGACCAAGTTTTATACATTACATAAACTAAATTGAAGAAGATATTTAAAAGTGACTGTTTTACTTCATATGGAGATCAAGTTGATATAATGCATAAACTAATTAAGCTGATAAAAAGACTGTCAGGTCAATTCTTCTATTTAACATGGAGATAAAATACAATATGGTGCTGATGAGCAAACTGTTAAACCAATGATCTAGTTTCATATGGAGATTACGTTTTACAAGACACTGAATGTTCTTGTTTTACATGGAAACTAAACATTATACGATGCTTAAACAAAATTGATGAGCAAACTGCCAAGTAACTGTTTTTATTTGAAACAGGAGATGTTTGGAGACTACCAGGAGTTGATAGGAGACTACCAGGTTTATAGATAAAGCCTATTATAACAACCTTCATACCATGTAAAAATTAAGTATCGATGTTTACCCGAAACTGGGTGTGGTTTTAAATTTGAAGTTTTCTCTTCGCTCATAATAAATACAACGCGTGTGTTTTCAAAATCCTTTAAAAAAATAATCATGGAAACACTTTACTCGCTGTACAAATACAAGTTAAAAGTTCTTGGCTTAAAAAGATCCAAAGCAGAGATATTTTTTTTCTGATAAAATACATCGTATAGTTTTCTTTAAAGTCAGAAAGCATTTCTTTGAAGAAATTCGGTAAGCAGAAATCCAAGAAAATATCAGGATATCTTTTGAAAAAGAGGATGATATAGGAAATGTGCCAGCACCAAAGGACTCCGCATTCTTTAACTTCGATTCGGATCTTTCTCTGAAGTAAACTGATTCAATAGAAGTATTTTCCCTTCCTAGGAGTATTCCTTCCACCAACTTTGAAAGAGCCTATTGTAAATATTTATCATTTTGTTTATGTTTTCTTCTTCTTATATCAGCCTTTACGTCTAAACAGAGTTTTCCTTAGAGTTAGAGCAAAATAAAAACTTATAAATGACGCAAAACAAGTCCATAAATCATTTATATTTAAAAATTAATAATATTATAAATCAATAAAAATCATGACCAGGGATTGCCGGACCACAAATTATAAATTTATAACCTTTCATTTCTTTGCAAACTGATTAAACTATTCACTTATTTACACATTATTTGATTTACGTATTGAAAAATTTACTGAATCGCACTTTACCTGATTTACCTATTGACTGATTCACACATCCACTGATTTGTATATTGACTGATTCCCAAACTCACTGATTCAATTGCATTTCCCATTCGTTTATTCACCTTTTCAAAATGACTCACCCGTTCAATATTTAATACATTGAATGATTCACCCACTTCATTGATTCAAATTCAAAAATTGCTGATTCTCTGATTCGCATAACTTCCTCTTTCAATCTCTTTTTATCCTGTATTCACTCGCTCTTTCTAAAACCATCAATTTATATAGCTACGTGTGACTCTTTTACAATAACTTAAGTATATTTCCTACATATCGAAACAAGCATTGGTTTAGAAAAAAAAATTAACTTCTGACAACTGTTTAGCAGGAGTGTTGCTTAGACAAAATGTATTAAAAACCATAAGAAGTATTCATATTTTAATGGGTGATATTCCAAAAGGATGTGAGGTAATGAGAACGTTTAAACAAGTCGCATACGGTAAACAACGAGGTACTCAAAATGAATGTATGTCTCTACTCGAAAAGAAATATTTTTTGATCATATCTTTTATAAAAAAAATGGATCACCGTGAATATCTTATCAACAGTGACATAGGGCTGAACATAATTTAGCAGAACAAAATTACCGGGAAAATAATCGTAGTGCTATCAATACGCGACAGCGGAATGCGGGGCGAAGAAACGTTGAAGAGTCAAGACGTTTAAATGAAAACGAATAAAATGGAAAAGAAATTTTGCATAGAAGGAGGTTTTGCAAATAATTTTTAATTTTATAATTGTTTTCCTTACGTTTAATTGTTTTTTACTTACTTTCAGAAAATCGCTCAGCCAGAAATATTAATTAACAGTTCATATTTGTTTGAGATATTTCTTAAATAATGCATAAAAGTGCAAATCATTACACAAAATGATGCGAAAAGAAAAATCAATGAAAAATGTACAATGCTAGGTTTTGTGAATATTCAGAGATTTATTGTAAATAATTTTTAATTTTATTGTTTTCACCTTATTTTTTTATAGCGATTCAGACAAGCATGTTTATTGATCATTGATAACATAATTATTTCATTTTACATTTGTTTTTTTTTATTAGTATTCAATATGACAAAAAAATTAAATTGCTTAATTTAATTTGTCGAATATCAGTTACATATGTTTTTATTATATAATTTGCTTCTCGTCTGATTGAAACTAAAATATTTTGTCAGTTGACAGTATTGAAGTTAATTGGACAATTAATTGCAATGGGTTTTGCTTTTGAAATATTACTCAACATCAACTTATTAATATTACATGTTTTAATTTGTTTGCCATATTTCAAAGTTTTTTTTCATTAGGTTTTAATTGTTTTCAGTTTAAAATTTAAACTACTGGGGGGGGGAGAGAGATGAAGCACCATATAGGGAACTTCCGGCATTCTATAAGATCAACAATGATTTGAGTTAGTAGGGGTAAAAATGTACTTGAGTGTGATCGTTTTATATAATACAAAAGAAAACAATTTTGTTTACTAAAAGATAAGCAAAAATGACTATTTTTAATAATATACAATTTACAGAAAAAATTTTTTTATCAAGCATCGAAAAAAAAAAATCTAATGCAAAACATAACATAAATATTTTAAATAAATGCTAAGTAAAGTCATCTGAAATTTGTAACGAATGAAATTTGACTTTATAAATTCTAAAACATAAATTACATTTTGTATAAACTATAATATTAAAGTAAATATACAAAACAATTCTTAACAGTGTTTGCGAAAACCAACACTATATTTAAAGTCTCTTTGCATAAATATGATTTTAATTATGACCTCGGGTATTAGTCGCCAAATAAATCAAATCTACTTCGGTAATGTAAACACTTGCTTTTGTTCATTTTAAAAGTACTTTTAAAATGACACTAAATTGATCCTAACTTATCGCAAGGAGTAGTATAGTCACGTATTTCTCATTAACTTCAACAGTCCCTCGATGACCCAGTTAGCACAAAAATAACAGGCGGTTAAACACAATATTGAGAGTGTTTATTTAGTTAAAGTTAATGATGGAAAGGACTACCTTTTCAATAGATTATTTGGGAAACTGATGAAATTGTTAATTACCTTCTGACAAATAGAATATCTTCATTAAGTATCATTTGGTATCGCAACAATCACAGTGGAATAAATGTTATGTTTGCTTAGATCGTTTAAAATGCTTGAATTTTTTCCCCATACTTATTGGAAATGAAAATGAAATAAATTGCGAACCAGAAGTTTAGCAAATATGTTGATTATTTTGATATTGAAACTGTTTACATTTATGCTTGATTTTATGTACGTGCTCTGACTTGTCTTCATAAATTGTGCTTTATTTCACTTCAAGTATCAGCAACAAACTTCCATTGTTTATTTTTACCGAAGATCTTTGGAAATGGCTATTTGTAAAGTCAACCATAAAATTTGGTTCAGTTATCATAGTGTGTGGTAGAAAATGCGGTATAATTTTAATTTTATTACTTAGACTTACTTTTATCATGATACCTTAGAGCATGGCATAAAACCATTTATTCGGTTTTACCTAAATTTTTGATTTATGCTGTAAACAAATGAAGCATTGTGTGTGGTAATAAGAACTATAATTATAAAAACCACAGGTTTCGGTATGCTACTATTATACGAGCAAAAATATTAGCATACGAATCTATTGACTACCGTATATTTTGAATTTATTAAAAATGTCCTAACTATACAAGTGCAGAAACTTTACCAGAATTATTTTTTCCGTAATTGGTTCTTCTTTTATAAAATGCGAGTATTTTAATAAATTCTGCTGAGATTAACATAATATTAATTTTTTCTTCTGGGGCTCGCGTAGTTTTAGTATGGGTTTCTGATTAATTATCTCATTGTTCACCTATAATGAGAATCACAATTAGGTACTACATGCAACAAATCACATGGCTATATCGAATTACGTAGTTATGCATGATGTGGCAACGTGTTGATATGCAGTGTCTCACAGCGAATTTCATATTTGTTCTCTTTTTTCCAAGACTACTTACATTTACTTTAATGTTTCATAATTTTCTTTCCTTTTTAATTAATTATTCAAAGTTTGGTCATGGTAAAGAAATGCAAACAAGTAATTCATGAAGTAGAATGACTATAAGATTTTGGTCAAATATTTTTTTCATTGACTGCTAAACTAACTTATTGAAGGAAGATTAAATGCCCTTATTTACCCAGCTTATCATATTTGTAACATAAGATCAACACATATGAGATGTTTTTTTATTATTTATTTTTTCCTCAATAGTTTTAAAAAGCTCTTTTCTATTCTAGTTATAACTGACTGATTAGCTTAACGCACAAGGGCAGACAAAACAGCTTGAGTTTCTTTATAACAAAAAGTATATATATATATTTTAAAGTATATAAGTATATTATACCCTAGCTGCAAAATAACTTGGGAATTCAATGGGCCAATAAATACCAATTTCTCCAACATCTAGGTGGGACAGAAATTACGGTGAGTAACCATATTATTTACCCAAGTTGAAAATCGGGCTGTTAGAAACTACGTCTGACATAAAAGCAAATAGGAAAAAAGCGAGAAAATTAATAACTGAGAACAAATTGTCACAAGGGAAATTTGCTGCACGTTCACTCAGATCAGCAGTTTTTTGTCACTTTCATTGATGTACCTATTAAATACCTTATTAGTTGATCTGATTTTAAAAAAAAAAAACACAAAAAAAAAATATGTTCATTAGTTAAAATATTATGCGAATTTTTATTAAATTTTTCTTCTCTGAATTGCTAAGTTATGATTTTAGTGAGACTATCAAACAAGAATCATAAATTGTTTTTTTAAAAATGTATATGATTAAAGTTTAATAATTTATTATATATTAATATAAATATATAAAAAATTGTCTTTCTTTAAGGATAATAAAATGAAAAATTACATTTAAATGTCAATTTTTATACCCTATAATATATATAGATATATACCATATCAAATAAAACCATGCTGAATATGCCAGTATTAATTAAACTTGTGTTTAGAAAAATCAATTGCTTAGTTTTTTAAAACAAAACTATGACAAAACTAAAAACTGTCATAGATTTTTTTAGTAATTTCTAAGAATGTATCGAACTTAGTTATTGGAACCATTAAATTTATCCCAATTCTATATAATCTAAATCCTTGTCAAACAAAGCATGCAAATTAGGTTTACCAAATTGATTTAGTTGATTCATCCAAAACTGTTGCTTTTCGATTTTAAGAAATTTTTATTAGTGTAATACGTATTTTAATAGTGAATTATTTTTCTAGGACGCCTTGGTGAAATTTATTCTTGTCTCAATAACATAATTAAATTCCTTATAAAACAAAAGCATTGTTAATAAAATAAGTATTTACAAGATTTGATTTTTTAGTTTATAAAATCAAAACAAATACTATTCGGGAAACCCTCACCATCAATTTTTATTGAAAACCGCTATTAGTGTATAGTACTCTATTCTTTGTTTTCGTATTAAGTCCATTAAAAATCATTGAAGAGGAATGAAAGAAAACCAAAAACAAAACATTTGAGAAAAGTGTTGGAAAAACATCAATTAATCAATATGAGAAACATCTTGGGAGGAGTAAGAAAGGCAGACTCCTTTATTGTGTTCCATTATCCAACTTCTATTTCTTATTGTCCTTTTCTCTTGTAAGAACAGGCACCTCATGATCTCAGAGGACCCTACACAACTCTCCTGTGACAAGAAAATTGCGATCACGTGAAGTAAGGATATGTTTCTCATAAAAAGTTGTTGCGCACTATCAAAGCGAAGATAACTTTCGTTTATATGTCAGAGGTTTATTGCAATACTATTGCAATATACAAGAGACACCTGAAAAAAAATAGAGTAAATAAGAAGAAAAATTAACGAAGACACACATCATAAGAGAGATGATTTTGTTTTATTGGATAATAAATGTTCTTTATTAGCTTGTGATATATATTTATTGAAAACGAAAAACAAAAACTGTTCTGCAGGAGAATTATTTCGTATTCCTCATTAGATAATATTAAATGTGATATTAAATTATTCGATAAAGATCATTGTGTGAATTAGCTTCAAATTTAGGTTTAATATTAAGACTTACAATATGGTTTTAAAGTTCTACTCCAAAAATTACAATTCCATTTTCATATAAGTCAAATACATTGATTTAACTATGAAATACGGAATATAAATAACATTGATAATAACAATAAGATAGTAATATGTAACGGCTAATAATTAATTACTAATTATCTTGTAAAAACAGGCACCTCATTATATCAAAGGACCCAACACAACTGTCCTGTATCTTGAAAATTGCAATCAAGGGGAGTAGGATATATTTATCATATAAAAAGTTATTGAGCACAATGAAAGTAATTATAACTTTCGTATATATAGCTGAGATTTATTGCAATACTATTGCAATATACCAGAGGCATTTCAAAAACTCTTAGTGTAAATACGAAGAAAAATTAACGAAGTGATAAGCGAGATAATTTTGATTCGTTGGATATTAAATGTTTTTTTATTCGTTTGTGATATATATTTATTAAAAATGAAAGAAGACCCAATTCAGTAAGAAAATTATCTCGTAATGCATGTAAGAATGTATTAATTCTACACAAAAATGATGTGATATTAAATTATAAATATTGGATACAAATTAGACTTAGTATTGACACTTAAAATATGATTTAAAAATTCAACTCTAAAAATTAAAACATTATGTTTTATAGAAGTCAAATACAGTGATTTAACTATGGAATTTTTAGTATAAATAACATTAATAATCATAATAAAATAAATAATATCTAACTACAAAGAGTTAATTACTAATGATCTTGTAAGAAGATCCAACTCATGATCTAAACAGGGACTACACAACTCTTTTGTGTCTGGAATATTACTATGTCTGGAATTTTGTGTCTGGAATATTACTGCAGTAAGGATAAGTTTTACGAACAATTTGTTGAGTGCAACCAAAGCGAAGAAAGCTATAAGTTATACGTCTGATATTTATTGCAAAATTATTGCACTGTAATGTACTAGATTCTTCTGAAAAAATAAGTGTTAAAATAAATAAGAGGAAAACTTTAAAAAAGCTCATATCATAAGCGGGATAATTTATTTGATTATTTCTTGAATAAAAAATTTTATTTATTGGTTTGTTATGAAGACTTTCAAAAAATGAAAGAAGAAAGTTCAATGAAAGTATTATTTTGCAATACATATTAGAATATAGTACATATTAACAGAACTAAAAGTGCTGTATTGAATTATAAATATTAGTTCCAAGTATGCCCTACACCCAAAAGCAGACACTAACAATATAGTTTTAAAATCTTATTCAAATTTTTTATTTCATCTTGTTTAGAGGGAAAACTAAAACCATGATTACATAAGGAAATACAGAATAAAAAATATAAAAAAAAGAGTTAATTATTCAGCATTGGTAGTGACATATCCAGATCTCCGCACCACGCTTCCCTGTCATGTGTGAACTTACTCAATGCTAAAATTCCCGATGTATTTCGAATATCGAAGAGACGATCAGATAAAGTGTAATCCGTTTAGATGCCTGCCCATTGACCAAACTATGAAAGGCTACTTTGGCTGCGAATTGGGAGAAAAAATAGGTTCAGGAAACATTAGTTTTACCCTATAATTTTTATTCTATGTTTTTAACCATGATCTTTAATTTAAGTTTAGTTTCTTTTAAATAAAAAGTTTACGTATGTGTAATACACTAGTTAAAAGGATTCTTTAACATATGCTGGAATGATATTTATATGCATTTTGCCATGGAATATTGTCACTATTTATAATTTTATTGTCTAAATTTAACTGAAATTCTTTTTCTTAATTTATTTACTGATGATGCTTGCTGTAAAGCTTTAGTATTCTTAAAAAAAATATTTGAAAAATAAGGTTAAAATGCGTAAATGATGCTTTATTTCATTAGAAACGTGCGTAAACTATTCTTCCTTGTTTTCTTGTAATTGTATATAACAAGAAAAATAAAACTATTCAAAGCTTTTTTTTTCTAAATTTATAGTGGTAAATGTTTGGTAATTTATAGCTGTTTGATTAAAGCAATTGAGTATGAAACAATAAGTATCTTCTTTCCAGTAATTTCTTCTTTTTTTAGTTTCTAAATTAAAATAAAAACTAGTTTTATTTTTATATTTACAATTATAAGATTTTATTTTAAAATAGAAAAACAAATTCCTTAATTTTGGGTTATTCAACGTATTTAACTAACAGATATTTATTGTAAAATAGTTAATTATGGTGTTATACTATATTAATGAAATAATGACAATATTTCTTCAAAAAATATAGCTGATTATAGCTGATAAGAAATTATTATTTCATTAAATTTTTACACCATAACTTCATTCAATTCTAAATTAGTTTTGAAACGAAAAGTAGGGTTTAACGCATTTTATTTTATTTTATTAAGTGACCATTTTAAGGAAAACAATGAACTCTGATTTTGAATTTCCCTCCTCCTGATCATAAGCTTTCACTGTAAATTTCACATAGCTTATATCAATTGAATTTCGATTACTAACAGCTGATTATTAATTATTCCAACGATTAAATGATGCATGCACTACAGAAAAAGTTTTTGGCTTGTATTTTTAATTCTAAAAGAAACTACGAAAACTGGCCTTTGACTATTCATCTGACTCCCTTTTAAGGTGATTACAGTCGTAGTCTGAATTTTCACTAAATTCATCTGGTTGAAACACTCTAAACGCATTAGCTCTAATTAGAAATTAAACATTTTTTTCCTTATCTACGCAAATACTTGTTGTTTTTTCCCTTATAATAGCAAGAAACATTCATATTCAACAGTTGGAAGAGACTCCAGGAGAACTATGGCATCAACCTTTCGGAAAATGATATTCTTCGAGTTCTTGTAAAACAGATTTGATGATATTTATACACCGATTAGATTGGATAAGAAATATAAGGCAAGTTGCAACCTTTAATTCTGTGATCATGCCAGATGATTTTGATAGGATTTAAGTCCTGGCTCTGGACATCTGGACAGCACTGTTCATATCATTCTCTATTGTCCCAAACCCACGCATGGTCATCTTTAAAAAATGACAGTTAGTGTTTAAAATACTGATATGCGGGTCTTGAGTTTTCTAAGAATTTTACACCCAGAAGAAGAAAAACTCAAATTGGGTAAGAAAACGTAAAATTATTTGGGATTATTTCATTAATTTAAGTGCATATTCAAATTGCCAATACATTTTTACTAATTATAGAGCTAGGCAGACCGGTGGAATAAAATCCCAACAGACGAAATTCAACTGATTTTTAAAAAGCCAGTTTAATTGTCTTTCTATTGCGAAAAACTTACTAATTCAAGAATTGGTGTCAGTGGGGACTAGGTCTGCTGAATATGGATAATTATGAAGTGTTTCATTAAATTCCTGTAGTCTTAACACAATCATTTATGCAGCGTGTGGTTCAGCATAGTCAAACAAAAAGAAAATATTTTTCCAATTTTTATATATCAATTTAAGCAGTTTTTCTTTTAGTTTTGAATCATTTGATCCAATTGGTTGAATGTGAGATGGCTAAGTTAATATGGTCTGAGATCAGTTTCAAGGGGGATTTTTAGTTTATCGGTATTAACGTTTTATACAAAGCAATCATGTTGCTTGTCTGAAAACTCAATGTTATGACTACAAAATTTGACAAAATAATTTCATGATGTCGGCTGCGTAGTAACATTAGAGCCAGACATATTGTGTCTCATGCGGTCTTCGGAAACCTTCTACAGAAGTACTCATACACTTTATAATAGTGTGGATTTTTGACTGCTCAATTTTCAAATTAAAAAAAAAATTCTTTTCGTATTTTTAAAACTTATAACTTTTTTTTTGTATTTATTATAGCTTATATGTTTCGAAGACCACACCAGACACAGGGTGTCAGGCTATAATGTGACTGCGCAGCAAACATCAAATTTTGTAGTCGCAACTTTAAGCTTAAAATGACCTTCTTTCCTTGAAAAAAGCAGGGTAATTATTTTTCCAGTCGAAGAAGAAAAAGCGGTAAAATAATAAGCAAATGTTAAATAATAAACTGATTAATTTAGAAACATTATTAAGATTTAATTCCCTCCTCTTTGACGACGTTATAGTATTCTTTTTAATATTTCTTATCAGAAAATAAATTTCTAAAGCCGGCTTTGATTGATATTTTTTCTTTTTTAAAAGTAACACATTTAAACTCTTTTGTTTTCAAAAGAATAACTTCAAACTGCAATTAACGGATAAATATGCTGTTTATAAAATTTAGATATTTCGCAACCATTTATTTATTCAATTCTAGAACAAAATTCAGTAAAGTCAGCTGTAAAAGAAACTTATGATTATTTTCGAAACTCATAATTATTTTTAGACATGTTCTCATTATCTCGCATAATAAGAGTTAATTTTCTATCCCATAAGTTCTCTAAAACAACTTAATGACAGCGATGATGATAAAAATAATGCTTTTTGTGACAGCTGTTGGTTTTCAGCAACTATTTTTTCGGTAACTTTTGCTTTACTTTAATCTATTAATGAACAATATTTATTATATTTTTTCATGCTTCACAGTGAAAGAAAATTTGGTAATGTTACAGTACTGTATGGTAATGACGTTTCTCGTAAATAAAACCATAATTCTGCTTTTAAAAGCAGAATGTATGATAATTAAACTATTCATTTGGTATTTTTTTATTTATTTGGTTAGGTTTTCTTGCAATTCTATTTTTCAGTATAATAGTCTTTAACGTATCATGATAAAATTACCAATTTTGCCATATGCACCAAATTTTATCAGATATTATAAAACAGCATTTTACCAAAATCATTATCAAAGTGCTTTGTTATAAATTACTTAGCTTTTTGATGTTTCCATAAAGCTTGAAACACGGTAAATATTATCTTATTCTGGTAGCTTTGACCATGTTTTTTAATGTGTCTTTGTAATTTCTGTTGCAGCCATTATATTTCAATCTAAAACATTACATTCAAGAATATTTTTGCAGCGTTGATTCTGTAAATTCCTTTTTGCTATTCTCTCTCACAGCCAAAAATAGTTGACAAAAGAAAACCCGAAGTTCGAATATCCTTGAGCAAATATATGGGAAAAAAATCTAATATGAAAATGTTATTGATGCAGGATGTGAGTAATTTGATATCAAAGTTGGAAAATTATTTTTCTCCGTGCGTTTTTTGGTTTGTCTGAAAATTATTAGCTTAAGACTTTTTTACGGTTACAAATATGTATGAATGAAGATGGGAAACACGTTTCTATTTTTTATAATTTCGAATCACTATAAAGTCATAAATTTTTAGATTTCACATGTTAGAAAAAGAAGTTCCTGTTATTACTACTAAAAGATTTTTTTTTTATCATTTTTCATGAGTAAAATAAATCTTACATTTTAAACCATGTTTCAGAATATTTCTTACATTATAACACAAATATTGTAGTTTTTATGATATTTTATTAAAAACGTTGAAACATAAATCTCAAAACCAATAAGGCAAATGTAAACAGCTAATTAAATGTGGAATTTAATTGAGCAAGTTATCATTTTGCGTATAATAAACACACACCAAAATATTTTGATCTAGAATGATTTTGATCAGCCTAGATAAATAAACAAATGTCATAACAAATGAATAACAAATGTCAATCTAGATTTTTTGATCTAGATTGATTTTGATCCGTCTAGATGAATAACAAATGTCAATCTAGATTTTTTGATCTAGATTGATTTTGATCAGTCTAGATGAATAAACAAATGTCAATCAAGATTTTTTGCAATCTTAATACGTAATCACTGAGGGTAAAAGAGGAGAAAGGAGCATGTGGAGCAATTTGTTTTCTTTCAATTTAAAGTTACGTTTTAAACAAAATAAAATAAATAAACGCAATTAATTATATAAAAAATGCATTTCTTATTTTAAGAAATAAAGTTTTACTTTAATTTTTTTAATTAGTATTATTATTACGTAAAGAAGTATATAGTTGTATTTAGTATTATCATCGTTACACAGTGTGTTGCAGTTTTATCATGCATGAAATATGTACTGAAGCACATAAATAATAGTACTTGTTAACAATAAAGTACTCATTCTTTTTCTTTTCGTCATGAACTTATTTATATTTTTCCATCGTAAACAAAGAAATTAACAGAGCATATCTTCTTTTTTTTACACATTAACACTTCTGAATGCTCTTTTATCGTACATCCTGTTTCTTTTCTTTATCTAGTGAAATAGTTTTCCCCATCGCTGGACACCATTTAAGTAATGGGATGGACATCTTGAGGACGTGCTTTCCGGGAAAAAAGGATGTATATTTATCTAAAAAAGTCTCTTATTTCTCTTTTATATCTACTATTTATCCTTAAGTGGATTTGGTATATTTATGCGAAAATAAATGATTTTTCGAAAATGCAGATAAAAATATAATCATTACATTAGACCTACAATTATTCGATACCATTTACACTTAAGAAAACGCAATACTACGGGAAAAAATTCATGGTAAATCCTATTTTATCTAGATTAATTATTTAAAATTAAAATTATGTGGTTCAGATAAATCTATAGTAAACCATGAAGTTTCAAATGTCAACTTTGCTTTTCTAAATCCCAACATACAAACAAATATTGGCAGGATTACTTAGGATTAAACGATGAAAAAATTATCCTACAAAAATTTTACTGCATTTTTGTATTTTAAAAACATTTTTTTCCGCTTTTGAAATTTCATGCTTTATTCTAGGTTTGTCTGAACTCACTTTTCTTTGACACCTCCTATGAATCTAAACACTAATGAATCTAAACACCAATGAATATTAAATAGAATTCGTCATGAAAGATTTTCCCCCCGTAGTATAGCGTGCTCTCATCTATTTCACTCTCAAAAAATCTGTTTATCTTTGAACCATAATATTATTTACTAATCCATATTATTATTGACTCAACCGTTGAACCATATTATATAATCATGTTTAAGAGAGCGTAATTTGTACAAAAAGTATAGTTTTTTTTCTGCATCATGTAGAGGTTACAACAAATTTTCACGCTATTACGGTACACAGTAAAATTTTTGCATCATTAAAAATAGTGGCAACCAAGTGGTGTTTTATTAAGCGTTCCACTACGCCAAGAATCCAGGATAGTTTGAAACATGAAGAATGATGTTGTACACTAATTTGTAGCTGTCACCAGTTTTGATTTTCAATCACCCTAAACTTTATTATGACTGTTATAGATAAATTACTCATTACATTGCATAAATTGTATGGATAAAAGCCCTCTTTTTGGTTTCGGTGTAAACTAATTGCATTTTTAAGTACAGAACTGTAAATATCATTCAAAAAATTGTGTCAAATTGATAAAATAACAATTTTTTGAAATATTTATTGCAAATTTATCATTAAAAATGTGCTTGTTTCTTAAATGAATTGTTTTTAGAATGATGCGATGAATTAAATTGAATTCCAAAAAGCATGGGATATAAGTAAATAAACAAGCAAAAATGAATAAATAAATAAAACTGTAACAATGATGTAAATAAAAACTGTAGCTACATGCATTTTACAATATTTTTATTTTTCTAAACACCAAAGAAAGGGTAACAATTATACATTTAAATTTTTTTACAGTGCATAATAAGTAAAATTATTTTAACGATACAGTATAAAGTAAGATATTTAATTGATAATGCATGTGTACTCCAATTCTTAAAACAGAATGTATTCTTGAAACAAATATACGCGTAGCACAGAGAGAATATAAGATGAAGTCGAACTAATCTTATAGAAACAGAAGTGGATAGAAATTATAAATTACAAACTTATTTACTACAGTTAAAGGTGATTTAAAAACCAAAATAAAATCTTATTATATACTAACATACTTACACATTTTAACGATTACTTTTTTTCCTGTAGATGGGTACTGCTTGGAATGCAATTGCAAACTTTCGTCAGCTCTTACTCCGATTCTAAACACTTCCTTGACGATATCCAATGTCTGCCAACATTTGCTGTTTTTGGAAGTTAAAATAATTCCGGGAGGGTAATAATTCTTGGGAACTACCAATATGCTTTTATCTCCCATTACAAGTATTGAGATTTTTTTACACCCTTTAAATTTTATGTGAAAGCTCGATTTGGTTGTAACGTGAAGTATTTTTGAATTTCTAAATAAAATGAATTCAATTTGCTGATTTTTTCAACATCAAATTTAGTGAGATATATTGTAGTCTTTAAGTGCACACTATAAAATATCTATCATGCTTAGTGATAATTATGCTTATCATACGCTTAATGATAATTATGCCTAAAATTATTGAATAAAATGTATTTGGATATCTTGGAGTGCACCTTTGAACATTTTTTTCCTGAAAATTTTATATTTACAAATTTATTTTATGAGGTAGGTGAACCAAAGTTGGCTGCAGTGAAGCTTTGATAATTTTTCATAATTCTTTGGTTAGGTATATGAGGCTGAATTTTTTTTAGTTAAGTTTTGCAACTAACTCGAATACATATCAAGTATACTTCTTTTTGTAAAACGAAATTTAGTTCTTTTCATAAAATAATTTCCAAAAAGTAGCTTGTGGGCCACCTTTGACACACAAAGGTGGTTCCAAAGCTGGTCCATATATTGGAATCGGTTTTAAAAGGTTAAGAAATACTCGTCTATCTACTTTTTATTTTAGGAGAGTATTACAATGTTCAATTAAAAGAAAACGTTTTGTTACAAAAAATTACATTGAAAAATTGCCATTTTGAGGAAAAGCTATCATTTAATAATATGAAAAAATATTATTTATTTACTTGTAAAAATTACCAAAAATTGCTATTTAATCAGATTGCAGTCAAAAAGTGCAGATAAAACTTTTGATTACATCATTTTTCGCCAGTCCCTCACGTTCTTCATGTACATTTCTGAAGCATAAAAACATGTCTGTTACTTTATCTTACTTGCATAAATGGCAAAACCATGTTATGTTTCGTTGATAACAACATGGTAATATCGGATCCTCTCTTCGCCGAGTTCTGGATTGAATTTGACTTTTCTACTGTCCTGATTACTTTTGAGCTCTAATTATTATTTCTTTTTATTAACATCACTCAAGATTATCTTCTTATATTTTTTTTATCTTTTGGCTTGAATAGACTTTTGACTACGTTTGTGCTCGATAGTTCAGACCCTTACGTTTTGGGGTGATGGATTTCTTTTGGGGGATTTCTGGCGTTTTCAATAGATCAGAAATTATTTGAAATTTCTCTGCATCATTTCAACTTAAGTTGCTAGATTGATCAGAATCATGCAAAGAAGTATCACAATTCGAGAGAGAACTGGAATCTTCTTCCAAATTTGTGGCATTTCTTTTAAAGGGTTTCTTCTTTTTTCCTTTAGTCTCAGGTTCCGGAAAATTTGGATTAACTTTGGAGCTTGAATACTTTGAAATCATCATAAAATTGTAGTGAAATTAGCGGCTGATGACCGAAGTGCGTATGTCTCATCTGGAATTTGACTGGGATTTATTAATATATTACTGACTTTCTTGAACATGTCTAAAGCAATCAATTTAAGCAATTAATTCTACTTTATTTTACTATTTCATAGAATTCCATGCTTCCTTCCTAGGTTTTCTAAGATGGACACCTTAGGAATACGCATAAGACCACCATTTTCACTACGTAAAACTATTAATCTGATAAATTTATTAAAACCAAAGTAAATGTGCTTAAAAAGAAAGAAATAAACATTTGCATAATATTTCATGATTCAAAGTTCTGTGAAATTAAGCAAATGTAAATTAAAATGCCTTACTTGAAAATTAGAAAAGTTTCTTCTAAAAAGTAAAATGTTTGCACACAATGTCTGTGTATGTTGCTAAACGATTCAAATTCAGCGACTTACTCTGTACATGGATTATTTACAATGTATTAGCACCATATAGCGATTAAAAAAATATTAAATTTCTTTTTAGCAGGTAGTCTACATTAAGAGTACTGGCCACCGTTGAATTACCTCTTTATTAAACTCAACAGTGCATTCAAAATACCTCTCCATTCATTTCACTTTTAAAACAAAAATTAAATATTTCTGAATAAATAAAGTTTATACAGCTTTTAAAAACCTTGAAGTATTTGTTCAAAGGTATTTCCTATTGGGACAACTTTAAGGAATGCTGGGGTACATTTGAACAGATGAATAAATCGCTCATGATCTGCAATAGTGACACAACTCAAAAAACCCGCGTTTTGGACTAAGAACAGGTGTAAATATGAAAATACACATTATTTTCAGCAGTAATACTAGCATAACTCATAATTCTAATTGAAGGTAATCTTCGTTTAAGCAAACTAAAGCATTTCTTATGCATTTTTCTTAGCAATGAAAACTTTAAACCCACTTATCTCAAAATATGATTTTTTGAGTTGTGCCGCTATTGCAGCCCATGAGCGAAATATATGCTAAATAATAATTTTTATTTAAATTTATACAATGAAAAGTACTCAGCTTGGTTAACGCAAAAATAAACAGTTAAATTATTCAAAAATGTGCTAAATATTTGTTTATAACATAAAACAGCCAAAAGTAAAATTATTTACACCAGATTTAAAGTTCTTAATGGAAAGAAGTGTTTCTTCAAATGTGCTTAATTGAGATAGTTTTTCTTACAATATTTTCAAATTTCCCTTCATTGGTAAGAATGTTTCGCCACAAAATTGTTCTAAAATGAAATCATTTATGTTATTTGAACCATCTCAAGAAAAATACTTATTTTGCTTCATCTGTTCTTTTTTTATTGGATTTAGTTTAGATAACTTTGCATGCCACTTCTTCACTTCGATTTCCTTTACGTGTAAAATTTCTACTGTTAGTCAATCTAGCTTAAAAAATATATTACAACCAGAAAAAAAATTCTGATGGAGTTTAGAATTAATTTTCTAAAGTCCCCATATTGTTGGTGGAATTTTGATTACCTCTCACATGTGCAATGTTCTAATATCCTCTCTAGTCCCAATTATTAACGAGCTTCATCCCATTTGATGTCTCCATTTTACATTGTGCTGGTTTTTTGGATGGTCGTTGTAATATTTCTACCTATCCAGACAGTATAATTTTTTTATCTTTAAACTTCCATAGTTATTTTTTTTATACCAGGTTTGTTGATTTATTACAAACAAAAGGCTTTGAATGCATTTTAAATTTTTTATTCCATTATTTTGCTGTCATGCCAAAATATGCATTACATATTCCCTAGCAATTAAAAACCAAATTATTATCTTAGTTAATCCTTTATCAATGAGTAGAAATCATTAATATGATCTGAAATTTTTTTATACCGCAACCTTGAATTGCGCACTGAATAAAATCAATTTTTATAAATTCCCTCTACATCTAACTAACACATAGCATAGAATTCGAAAACCGTTATATGGCTGCTGATATTTTGATTTCATTAAAATTCTCAATTATTTCTCAAAGTTTTTTTTCTACCAAAACATTTGAATCTATAAGGCTAAGAAAATGGCATTAAATTTAATCAATTAATATCCAATACATGGATTCCTTAACTTCCTTTGGTGAAAACTATTTTAACGTGCATATGAAACTCACTTTTTTGATTTCTTGATGGTCGGAAGTGTCCTGCTGGGCCACATCTTCCTGGCCGTTATCTAAATTTATTAATTTATATGAACACAAAAATGAATCATTTTTAATTTCAGAGCTACATATGATTTTATATTTCTATAATAAAATGTTTTTATTATTTATCTAATTTTTGTTGATCATTAAAGCAGTTCCTATTGTTTAATAACTACATCAATCTTGCCTACATCACAATGGAATAATATATGGACAGATGACAATGTACCAATCAACTTCTTGAACTCATGATAAATTCACCAAATTCAAACCAAATCAGGGCATCCATCCCCGCAGCTGAGAATCAAAATCTGCAACGGCTTGTGTTCGTATCATTCTCAGGGATGTTTACCAGATGTCACCAATAGCCCATTGTGCATCTCTAGTGCAACGTTAATAAAGTACCTACCTCGTCTTCACACCAAAAAATTTATTGATATTTACAAAGCTTAATTCATTTCGTGACGAAGAAACACATATTCTTCTCCCTGTAATTGATTTAAAAAGTGCCTTTTTATAGAAAAAAAGTTGGCAATATGCTTATATAAAATGGCTAATTTTTAGCATTAAATACCACATTAGTTTTTGAAGATTTTCAATCACATAATTTCATGTTGTCGCATTGAACATGTCTCATTTCTTAACTTCTCCAATATATTTTTTTCAGAAATTAAACATTCAAGTTACCAGTGCTCCACAGTAAACTGATCGTATAACACTGTTCCCAGTAGATCCTAGAAGTCAAGCATCTCTGGTAGCATTCAGTATTGATCAGCCTGAGAAGGGACTGAGGTTGCATGGTATTGGTCCTTGTTAAAGTCTTCTACAATACAATGTTCGACTTTGCATTTAGGTAGTCGGCAACCATTGGTCGAAGTTGTGAACTTACCAGTTTATATTGGTTTTGAAAAAAAGGAGTTTGTTTAAAAATGCACCCATTATAAGCCATCGGGTTCATCTTGAATGGGTCAAGAAATTTTTGATCACATCTTGAACTTCCAATTTTTAGTGAAATTTTATTTTGGGCGCATTTTTGACCATGCGATTTTATAATCTGGATTCCTTGTTAGTGGATTTTAAACTACGCCACATTTTTTTTTCTTATTATTATTGTTTCACTAGGCACTAGGAACAAAAATAATGTTTTGGGAAAAATAAAATATTATAAGAAAAAAAACTTTATTTGTAGAAGTGAAACATTTTAATGTTTCACTTTTAATTGGTGCTTAAACATCAAATGGGGGGGGGGATTTAAATCTATGCTTAAAAGTTTTGGACAATGCCGATAGTAACTTTTTTCTAAACATTTTCGGTGCACCAATCTGCAGCTCAATCTGCCGGAATCTATTTTCTAAAATATTCAAGATTATTTGCATGTAATAATATATTTAAAGGCTTTAAGAACGATACCTAATATGTGTATCAAAATACTTCTCGATCACGTGACAAAAACTTATTTTAACCTCTTCTGGACCGGTGAGTCATAAATGTATTTGTGCAGAATGAACCCGTCCCGAGATATGAATAGAAGTATCTTAAAGTTTCGGGACATAGTGCAGCTCAAATTATGAATAAAAATGAATTCAATTTAGTTAGAATGTCAAATTGGGAACATTTCTGATAACTTTTACTAAGAAATAAATACTTATTAAGCATTTACTATACCACCAAACAATTCAAAAACATATTTTGTAAGGCGAATTTCAATACTGAAATTGAATGTGAACCATATCGTAAGTACACAGAAAAAATAAATAAAGTGAAAATTGTATTTCTTCTTGCCTTTCCTGCCAATAAATCAAAAAGGCAATTTTGAAAATATCAATCAAAGAGAAAAAAAATCTTTCAACTATAAGAGCTCTCTTTATATGTTTCTCTTTTCTATTTCAACTCCTTTTATTGCTTACTAGATTTCATCTGTGATCTTTTTAAGAGATATTGAGCTCGATTCTATAATGTAATATCTCTTCAACGTGGGAAAAAAAACTTTCCCTAATAACGGAAAGGTAGTTCAGCGTACTTTTTACTATACTGGGTCCATTCTACTTAATCCGTAAACCTTTAATTTTAAAAATACTTTCAAAAATTTATTATACTTTTACATTTCTAATAATTTAAATATTGGATTCATCAGTTTTAAAATTGTGAGAGTAAAATTAGTTTGCTAATACTTGTTCAAAACTCAGAATTATCTATTTTTAAAAATGCTATAAATGGAATTGAAAATAAATATTACTGATCTGATAGATAGCAATAATGGCGTGTTATTAAGGGATATAATAATAAATATGTGCTATTGGTAGTTTCATAAATTGATTGAAACTAGATTGTTAATACTTGATTACCTATATAAAGTAATCTTTAATAGCCATTATTATTATTTTTTTATTTACGCATTCTTTAATCTGTATTTATGTCAACTTAATTGAAAGAACATTTGCGTTACTACTAAACATATCTCGTTGAATCAAAAATATCTTTATGTCAGAATATCTAAAATATTGATAGGAACTTCCTAGCTTGTGTTCACTGCACATCCTCGTCCTAGGTAACCAAATCTGTATTGTTGTCATTTTTTGTTTTATTTTTATTTATTTATTTTTATTTATTTATTTTGATTTTATTTTAAAAAAAATTATCAGCTATTCAATCCAATAAAATAAATAAAAACACAAAAGAAATAAAGTGACTTTCGGATCTCTAGGTCTATGTAAGTGACTGCAGAATAGAATTTATATATTATGATAAATTGACAGGAAAAATCACATGACAGGAAACACAAAAAACTAACAAAATCCAAAATATAAAGCTGCAAACAGGAGTGTCAGACAAGGTTGAAAAAATCTCAACATTATAACTATGAAATAACATATGCTGAAAATGATTGAGAGAGTGTATGAAATTACTATAAGAAAATATCACATCAGGTAATATATCATCAGATATAGAAAAAATGTAATTTTGTAGGAGTTTTTTAACATTATTTACGCCATTTACATTTTGAATTTCAACATAGAATAATTAAAGTTTTCTGGGGATAAATTCCGAAAACTATTATGAAAAATGTTATTACACTGTAAAAGTTATTGAGTAATATCCCTTTGAATATGTTGCTTAACAACTCAAAAAATAGTGTATATGGATATTTTATTTCTTTTTAACTTCGAATTGAGCCTCTATATACGTCTTAATGGACGTAATTAAATCGAAACACTGAAAATAAAATTAACTTATACCAAATTCTCACCAATTCACACAAAACGAGAATTATTTCCCCTTCCGAAAACACCGATGTGTTGGTGCTCTTTTTTATCGCCAGTTCTTCAGCTTTCTCTAATCGAGAATTACTTGCGACCCTTAATTGTTAATGACTTGTTGTGATTTGATAGAATGATGCGTTGTTCGTCGTTAAAATAGACATGTTTTTACTTATATTTTACTATATTTATTAATAAAGATAATTATATCACATTATTTTTTTAAATCTTTAAATCTCGGTGAATTAAACGAATTCAGCATGTATAATTTTTATCAGTTTCTGCTCTGTTAAAACTTAAGTTACTCGTGTGCTTGATTTACAAACTGATTTTAATTTCAAAATTAGTGTAAAAATCATTCTAAATTAATGATTGTTATTGTATATTTCATCGTAATATTACATTTATTGACGCATATGTATATATATATTTTATTATTATTAAAAGTTTTAGTGCTACTAAATACAAAAAAAAGAGGGGGGGGGCTCCTACTTTACATCAAGTAGTGTAATAGAATATTCCAGGTGTAGTGAAACATCAGATTGGTGCAAAATAGTTGGCACCACTTTTGGTGTTGAGATATACGAAAATTCTTTACAGGTCCGACTTGAGTCTATAACACATTTGGTTAGGTCTTCTCTTAATGCTCGTGGATTTTTTGTTACAACTGTTTGGAATATTGAGAAGAGGTTGACATTGATTATAAAATTATTAATTACGGATGTGTAGAAATGTAGAAAAATTTGTAGTGGTTTGGGTGGATTCGTTCATTTTTATTTCGTATGAATTTAATAGATTGTTTTTGAGTATTATATGGTTAATTTATGTTAGTCATATAATCCCCATCACAAATGGTCAGCTGTAATAAATATTAGAGTGTACCCATGCATAATATAAAGTTAGAAAAAAATTACAATTTACTTCAAATTTTAAATAATATAACTTGCTTTATCATATTTTTAGTAATGTATCATATGTATCTTTAAACAATTAATTATAGATTCATATGGAAGAATTCGTAAAAAATACGCGTAATGTACTTTATAAGCTAATATTTTAAAAAATTGAATTATATTTATTTGAAAAAATTAGTAGCATTTCTAAAAATCCGGTCATTAACTTAAAAAATAATATTTAAAAAATATCATTTTTTTTTAAAAAATTAAACTGTACTGACATTGTTTAAGCAAATGCTCAGTAAAAGGCTATCAAAATTAGGAAACCCATCCTTCTAAAGCATTTACTTTTTTACTGAATTGCTTTTATTTTTTTAATTTTGATTTTTTATATAAAAAAATCAAAGCGCTAGCTCTTTAAGAAGTATTTTATTTACTTTGTTTTTCTATTTAAAAAATAAAATAAATAATCTTCTTATGTTTTAAATCTGCTTAGTAGGTTTTCGGAGATTACTACGCTGAAATAAATTGCCACTAACTGGTACTTTTTTTTCTTTCCATTTTGAATTATGAGGGATTTATTCTTATTTTCTTTATATAACTGATTAGCGTTTTTTTCCCTCTTTTTTTGTAACGATTTGAAGCAGTCTCAAAACATACTAGAGGAAATAAATTAATTTTTTTTCAGTATGTTAATTTGAAAATCTCTAAAACTGAAAAACAAAAAGAAATGTAATTGTTTAGCTTTGGAATTTAATTTTATGCATTTCCTCTTATTCGAATATCATTCATTTTCAACTTAAAACAAATCATCGAAAAAATAGTTTAAAAAATAAATGAAAAAAATATTAACATATTTCATAACTAAAAGAATTCATGTCAGTTTTAATTTTATTCATAAAAATTATATTAAAAAAAACAAACTGCCTATATTCCTTTTCTTTTTTTTCTAAAATGTGAGTCCCACAGTAGCCTGTTCATAACACACAGTCACCAGTAGATCACAGAAGTCATGTATCACTGACAGTGATTAGTAAGTGGGTGACCACTTTGATCAGCATACAAAGGAACCGAGGGTGCGTGGTATCAATTCTCGTTAACTGTTCAACCATTAAGCACTTGACATCATGCACAGGTCGTCGGGCTGCTGTAGCGGGAAGCCATTACCTCTGTAGAGGATCTCGCGTAAATCTAATCTAAAGCCTGACTTCAGATCATCCTCAGGGATGTTTTCCAGGCCATTTCCAATACCCATTGCGCAGCTCTAGTGAGAACAATAAATACAACTATTACTAGTTGAGTAAAATGGCTTTAAATCATGCATCTACTTTACTCTGGTCTTTTTTTTAACTAGTGAACTTCTTTAAGTGTTTCTTGAATACAGCTAGGGGAAAAATAATGCTCAGTAAAAAATTTTACTGAATTCAGCAAAGAGAAAATTTTTGACCCAAAAGCTACCTGTACATAACGATGAGAACAGTCTCTGAAAAGAAAAGTAACAAATACGAAACAAATCCCTGAATATATCAATGACATAAAGGACATTCAATAAAAGGGTCTCCCAATTAAAACAATGTAAAATTATGGACAACAATGAAAACCGTTCAAAAAAATCCTTCTGAATAGAGTAATGGAAAAGAAAGCTTCATTCTGAATAGATGGAACCCAATTCTTTTTAAAACGGTACCATAAAATGGAATGGCACTGTGCCAGCGATTCTCTACCTGTGGAGCGAGACCCCTAGGGGGGCGCCAGCATACTGGAGAATGGGGGGGGGGCGGGAATATCCAAGAAAAAATATTACTTAAAAAAAATGATTAACTGGATGAAAGGAAAACGCACATACACATAGAAAACAAAATACATTTCGACATATTTAATAACTTATTAAAGTGAAACAACTTATTAAATCAAAACATAAGGTGGGGAGCCAAAAATGACATTGCTTTGAGGATTTTTCCTAATTTTCTGGTTAAGTCTGTGTGGTTGAAATTTTTTCGTAACATCTTACACCTATCTATAATATATATCACGTATACTTTTAATAGTTAAATGAAATTTCATTTATTTTATAGTACAATTTCAAAATTGTAACTTCTGCGCCTAAGGTTTCTCACAGGTTCCAAAAGTCAGCCATATATTGAAATCACTTTTTCACTCACTCAAATTATCTTTAGAAAAGACACTTGGACTCCCAAACGTCTTTTAAAAATGTACTTTAAGTGTCTTGCTGGTAGGGACAAGTTTCTTGACTTTAAAAAAGAAATGAGTTCTTAGAGTGTATAATTTGTTTATTGATTTTTCATTGATAGTTCTTCTGTGAAGTCACTAGCGATTCTTTTTAGTTAACTCATTAGAATTAATCAAGAATTACTGAGTTAATTTTTTCAAAAGGGTTAACTAACAAGTAAGAGTCAAATAACCATAATAGAGTTATAATAGAGTTATAATACCATAATAGAGCCCATAACTAGTATAAAAACACCTAAATCTACAAGAAAATACCAGAATCTACCACAAAAACACTCATTTATTGCTAAAACCCCGTCCCGCCCCCAAAGGGGGCATCCGGGTATCAATAAAGACAAACAATTAGATTTTAACAGTAAAGACAAACCGGAAAACAATAAAGACATCCGGGAAACAATAAAGACAAAATCACATAGTAACAGTTTGCAAGGGTAAGTGCAATCTAAAACAGATGAAAAGAAGTACTTCACTACATAATAATACAATTTAGAAAGTTCGTAAGTAGTTAGTCAAAGGGATCCTTTGAATAACAAAACCTTTAAAAAGGTGGTGTGCAAATAAACCACACAACTTTTGAAAATGAAAGAACAGCTACACAAGTATATATATACACAGCATGTATATGAATTAAAATGGTGAGTTATATAGCAATGAAACTGGAAAGTGAAAGTGATGTCTGCGTGAAAATATTGAAAATATTAACAGATGCATAGATGATCTCAGTTACAGTAAGTCTTGTTAAACAGCTGTACATACATCCCAGTACGAATCGAAAGAACAAGTGTGAATATATAGTATTCTAACCATACTGATGAAAATGATATACAGTAACAACGTGAAGTTACAGATGAAAAGATGATTCACATAACAATAATTTTAAAGATGTCAGTATACAGTAAAGACAAACAATCAAAAATTTACAGTCTACAGGGGTATATGCGATCTATAACAGATGGAAAAAAGATCTTCGCTACATAAAAATGCGGTTTAGAATGTTTGTAAGTAGTTAGCTCATGTAATAAGGCTACCGCCTACGAAAGTATATCCAGAGAAACCATGTCAACCCCTCTCATATTGATTTAGAATTAAGAAAAGAAAGCATTAAGGGGCAGGGGTATTATTTATAAAGTGTTCTTTAATAATTTGTTCAATTCCGTTTTTAATTTTGGGAGCAGCCCAGTGTTTTTTAAGATTATCAAATGAAAGATTTTTTGGAAAGAAATCTTTTCTAATAGTTGTAAAGTTTGGACAAACAAGAAGGATGTGATTAAGATCATCGTTAATTAAACATGATTTACACAATGCAGATTTTTTATGAAATCTAGCTTGGTAAGTACCCTGAGATCCGTGATTTGTCAAAAATTTATTTACGTAAAAGTTAGAATAAATACAATTAGGATTAACTTTGGGAATTAGTTCGAATGTGTGACGAGCTTGGTTTTCAGGGTTTTCCCATCGCTCTTGCCAAGTGATCAAATTTTGTTTATATAATTCGTGTCTAACTGAAGATTTTGAAGGATAATCAATTAAATCTACTTCGTTTTTAGAACAAGCTATTTTTGCTAAATTATCAGCCTCCTCGTTACCCCTGTGACCAACATGAGCTTTAATCCAGTGAAATTTAACATTTTGTCTATAGTTATCTTCAATCATTTTTGTCAGATAATCATATTCTTTAATATTATTTAGGGACTGCAAACCTGAAAGGGAATCGGAATATAAATGCACAATTAAATTAATGTTGTTATTATTTATCCCGTAAATAGACTGAAAAATCGCCCAGAGCTCGGCTTTAAATACAGTTGATTGATCGCTCAACCTAAAGCAGTAATGATCGAAATATGTAGTTACCATTTAAATATACGACGAAGGCACAGCCGACTCTGAAGTCGCCTTCATGAATCAAGCGAGACCCGTCTGTATAAATTTGTATTGTTTCATCACTTGGTAAAATGTAATTAAATGGGATAGAAAAATAATCAGCAGGATGTTTAAGTGGAAGTTCTTGTTTAAAATTTATAGAATCCTCATGTAAATAGATATCTGCAAGTTTTGCCTCTGTTTGGATTGTTAAATCTAAAGGTACTGTACCAGCTAAGACCTACAGGGCCGCTGTAGATGAGGTTCTGTAGGCTTTTGTAAGACCCAAAAGTGGTACACGTTCAATCTTTTTAATTTCATTTAGAGTTCTGACATTATTATTGTACCAGATTTCGGAACCATAAGTGATGATTTTTAAAATAGAAGTTTGAAACATATATTTCCTTGTTCTTGGGTCGATTCCCCAGTCAACGCCAGATAGTCGGTTGAGTTTAGCTTGAAACACAGTAATTTTATCATAAACTTTTTCGAAATGGGGTAACCAGGAGAGCTGTGTGTTTAAAAGGAACCCAAGGTAATTAATATTAACTTCAATTTGAATGTTAATATCGCAGAACTTGACGGTTGGTTTCCTGGTATATTTATTTGCTTTTGGAAAGACTATAGCTTTGGTTTTTTGATTACTGAAAGAAAGTCCAAAATGCTTAGCCCAAGACTGATAGTCTTTTAGAACTTCTGTAGCCCAAGGGCCCAGATTATTAAGTATTGTGCCAGTAACCATTAAAAAGAAATCATCAGCAAATGCGATGACATACTCGTTATCCGCTTTAGTTTTACGAAGTATTTTGTTTGCTACAGTGAGCCACAGGATTGGCCCAAGGCACGAACCCTGTGGCACACCCCTACATACTGTCTTGTCAACGTTTTGGTCACTGAGCTGAAATGTGACAACTCTTTGATCAAGAAAACTCTTGATCATGTTTGTAAGTATCTTGGTACAATTCAACTCAATAATTTCTTCCACAATTCCGTTCCACAGGGCGCCATCGAACGCCCCCTTGATGTCAAGAGAAACACCAAGTGTATGATGCTTTTTAGCTTTGGCTTGATCGATGATATTTAGGACTGATTTAAGTGCCGTGGTAGTCGATCTCCTAGTCCTAAAGCCATGTTGATCGTTTTGTAGAAGGTTGTTGTATTCAAGAAAAAATGTCAATCTATTTGTAAGAAGCTTATCGAGTATCTTACCCCATGTGGGCAGAAGAGATAATGGCCTATAGGCATCAGGAAGAGCCAAATCTTTGCCAGGCTTTGGCAAAAAGATTATCTTTGCTCTTTTCCCTCTCACGGGGAAGTACTCGAGTTGGAGGCATTTGTTAAAAACCTTTTTAAACCATACTGGTTCGAGGCAATGAACGGTTCTTCATATTTCTGACGGTATTCCGTCAATGCCCGGAGATTTATTTGGCTTCAAATTCACTACCACCTGTTCAAATTCCGTGTCCGAAAAAGGCTGTTCCAAATCGCAGCTTATAGTGTTTGTCAGTGAAATGTCTGGGCATCGAGTAAAGTGTTAGTCCAAAATATAATTTATGGTTTCCAGGTTACTTTCTGCAATTGCGGTGCCATCCGGTCGCCTCTGCCTTTGTAAGGATGTCGTTGAAGAAGTTGCCCCCTTTGCAATTCTGTAGTCAGGCCCAAAACAGTTCTGGTTGGTTAATTTCTCCAAGTAATTGCGCAGTGTCAACCTCTTTTGTTCTCTTATACTTTTTGTGTACAACGACTTTTCTCTTTTAAAGTCAATTTGCTTTAGTTTTCTAATGGTGGGATCGGTCTCTTTTTGGGAAAGCCTTCTATTCGCTCTCAGTTTCTTTGATCTCTCTCAGTTTCTTTGATTTCTCTCAGTTTCTCAGTTGAATTGAGAGGTCTGAAGACCACCATCTCGAGCTCCTAATAAAAGATTTACCAACCTGTTTTCTAGATTGACCACAAACCTTTACCATTGCATCCATTACATCTTCAATATAAGAATCCATTTTCGAACAAGTATCAACCTCCTCCAATCTATTTCTACAACTATCAATCAGTTTCTTAGTTTTAATTGAAAAGTTAAATAAGTCAATGTCTGAATAATTAATACGACATGTACTCAGTTTCGGTTGAAGCGCTTCGTTTAATTCCATAAGAATAAGTCTATGATCGCTCAACGTTTCCTGATCCATGACTCTCCAATTATCAATCTTGACATTTGACCATAACTACCACAAAAATAAAAATAAAAAAAATACCTGAAAAATTACTTTAAAATGCAAACAAAATAAAAAACTTGAAACAAAATATCGCAAACTCTACTAAAGTGCAGAGAACGTCAAAATATTATAAAAATTTAAAATATACCACAGTTCTACATTTGTTTAAAAGGAAATAAATCAATTGGTATTCAATTAAATCATTCCTTTTTGAGAAATAATATGCTACGTAAAGATTTATAATTAACTCTTTTATAGATTTCACGTTTGTTTCCGAAGGTGGCCCACGTGTCCCCAAGGTGACACCGGTGTCGGACCATGCATATGGTCACCATTTGCACGACTTAAAACTATTAATCTGATAGATTAATTCGAATTAAAGTAATGTGGTTAAAGAAAAAGAAAGAAACGTTCAGAAAGCATATCAAAACTCAAAGTTCTAAGAATTTAAACACTTATAAATTACAATATCTCCCCCCCCGGAAATTAGAACGACAATTGCAAAAAATTAAGTCACTTCATACAATGGAGGCCATTCAAAGAAATATCTTCCAACTCAGCCTCGTGCACCTCAGATACAAGATTTACAATGCAGCAGGGACATCTTCTAATTCAAAATAAATTTTATTTTATTTTTGGGGGGTGGGCTACGTTAGAAGCACTGGTCACCTTTGGATTACCCACATTACCTGATCAAAACATACTAAATTAAAAGAAATTAATAATTATTAGTGACTTCCATGGCCCTATCTTACAGAACAAAGTTTTTTGAGGTGAGGCTTAGTATTAGAAACTAGTGGGCTGCGCCCCTGTTCGCTAACGCTCGCCAACCCCCAAAATTTTCGGCAATCTTATATTATATCTTCGCAAACCAAGCTCGCTTCGCCCGCTTCTAACTTAGGCACATTGCAAATACACAAAATTCTAAGGATTCAAAACAATCATTCAAATCCATATGACAACATTTTTTTTTAAAAAAAATTACATCTTTTTAGTAAATATTAAGTCATTAAAATAAATTTGAATTCAAATAAATGACATGTAATTCGTTAAACCTATTAGAAATGTGCTTTAGTATAAAATCTTAAAGCGTAACAGCACGACAGAGACTCATTTTTCAATGAATAACTAATAACAATAATAAAGCAAATAAATTCGTGATATAAATCAAAAATCGTCAAATAAATTCGTAATATATAAATTCGTGAAAAAAAGCGCTTTCGAAGAAATACTAAAATAGAGATCCATCGACAAAGACTACTCACTTCTGCCTTACTTAAGGTTATTTCAGTTTCCATTTTTAAGAGCGCTATATGTTGAATCACCTCAGCTAGATTTGGCATGTGACATTTTTAGCGGCAATCATTGGTCGATTTTCTAACGTTGCCATTTGAGGGACTGTAATGAGACTTTTTTTTGTCGCCGTGTAAGAGAAATATATATATAGATAGCCACTCTCAGTTCTGTTTCTATATTTAGCCGTGATCTATATTTTGTCTTCAAGGAAGCTACATCAAAAAATCCAGTTTCATAAAGGTAGGATGTTGAAAAGGGTAATAGAATGCGAAATGCCCTTTTTTTCTGTGCAGAAAAATCATCCTACTCCTGCCCAAAAAACAAATAGTGATTGATTACTAAATTGTATTTTGGTTTCGCCACTTGTCGTGAAGTCTATGAATTCTTTTCCTCATCAATTGAGAGCTCTTCGGGAGTCTTATGAAATGGATTCCTAACCCACTCGTAACTTGCTATCAGATTGTCGTCAGCAGGAAAATACTTTTTAAAATTCTTGCCAGCATGGCTAAATGATTTTCAATGGTTGCAAAAGCAACTTTTACATGTTCTTCTTCAGCCTTATAAGTTTAAGTACAATTATCCACACTTGAAAACATTGTTTGGTTTTTTTGCTTTAAATTTCTGTCACACAATTCTAATTTTCAACAAAAAGCATTAACTTTACCACTCGTATCCAATTTATGTGTATTTGCTCTTTGGAGTTGAAGATTCAAGTCTGACGATCAAGTAGCTCAATTTCATCACAAATAAGCAATCGTCAAAATTCTCGGTTTCCGGTCTGTTATCTTCTTCTAGAAAAATGGCGATTTCTTCTCTTTATTCATAAACACGTTGCAAAAATTTCTCACATGATAAGCATCTTGCCTCGCATTTAAATGGTAACTCTGAATGTACTGAATCCATGTCTTAACAAAGTGCGGAAAAGATTCTCGATCTCAGGGTTCTCATTTTTATGTAATTTACAACGGTTTAAACAGTAGTTAACACAATATTCAAGCCATAACTCATTTCTTTTGAAGCCAAAGCTTCTCTGTTGATCAATCAATGTCTCCAGACGCATTGAGGCAATTTTTGTTTTGCAAGTGCTTGTATACTTTCGAACCTTCCAGATATTGAACGAGCACCATAGGTGCACATTGCGATGCAGTTTTTGCATTCTATGTATGCCTTATTCATAAAATCATTTAAAATAGCAAATAATGCGAGCGCTGTTGTTTTAAGTTCTATTGATTTGCAGAAAAGCAGTTCTACTACTGACATATTTTCGCAAAATCAAACATAGGCAATTAAATGAGCATCTTTATTAATATCCGTTGCTTCATCTAGCTGTATTGAAAACAATTTGTCACGCAACACCGAGAAAAGCTGACACTATACATTTTCAGCTGTATCACCAATTCGACGAGCAACAGTATCATGTGAAAGAGGTATGAACTGTAATTGTTTTGAAAAATTAACTCCAAACATAGTTTCAACAATCTCAATTGCTTCTGACTTTTATTTTACTTTTGCTTTGGCAGTTAGTTAAAAATACTTTAAAGACAGAATTCAAAATACTCAATATACATTATTGTTGTATTACATTTTACTGTAAGCGGGGGGCGTGATGAAAATTATTATAGAAAACTGGGCCGCGAATACTGAAAGGTTGAGGACTGCTGCTCTGGGCTATAAAGATATTTATGGAATTCCTGAGTGTTTCTTTTTTGCACCAATCAAAGGAGCAGAGTTAGATAGTGAAACAACTTTCGTTTCTGTGATTTCGGATCCGTGATAACCTACAAAAACGTCACTTGAATGCTTCTGTTTTTCTTCTGCTGTACTGCTCTGAAATTGTTCCTTTTTTTTTTGCATCTTACATATCCGAGAACATTGAACTAATTATGACAGTCAATAATTATGATTACACATAACCAAAAATGGGCATTGAGCTGTAAGGACTCACAGCTACAAACAGACTGATTACAGTACAAACTTATTACAAACTAATTACAAGTAATCAGGTTCAGTTGGATAGAAGAGTTGTGAGCAAAAACTATAACAATCTCGAGAAATAAGAGAACAAGAGATGGTCTGAGGAGTTTTTTTAGAACAGCAAGTACGAAAAAATTAAAAGAAAGAGGGGATTCCTTGATATACGAAAAAATATGACTAGCAATAGTTACTCTATTAGCTCGATCGAATCTGTACAAAATTATATTTTTAAGATGATAGTAAGTATAATTTCTTAAGTTACATTATATATGTTTTTTGTGAAATTTAAAACAAAAATACCCCCTCTCTTTATTTTTCGGGACCCGCTGCTCTAAAAAATATCATCCGGTACAACTCTCGTTCCCTCATTCCTCGAAGTTTTGTTTTTTCTCCTAACCCAAATCCTTTGCTCTGTTGGCTGATAGCTGAGCATTTTTACTGTGTCGATCAAAGGGAAGCAAATCATGGCTGGAAATACAAAATCAGTGAGGACAATATTTTATTTGGCTTCAGCCATCAACTCAGTAGACAGTTTAAAAAAATTTATGCATTTTTTTCCCTCTGAGTTTGCAAATATAACGCAGTTATCAACATAGACTGAAGAAAACAATATGCCAGTGGAAGAGATAAATATTAATGGACAGCCAGAGCTGATGATGACACATTGAAAAATATTAACGCATACTTGCTTCCGTATTTCAGAAAACTGTACCCTGAGATGATGCTCTCAGATCCTGATGAGATTGGAGAGGCAACAGCAGTTTCTGTTAAAAATAAAGAAGGCAAATATACGAAACAAATATCGATTACTTCTTGTTTGGGACAACCGACGTCTTTTTCTTCTTTACTGCCGCGATTACTCTGGTGGGCCTTGGCCTTCTCTAGGAGTTCCTTCGAACTCTCCATCTGTTTGGCGGCTGTCCTCCAGTTTTTGATTACAAAATGCTGATGTCATTCTTAAAACTGTCGATCTACTTATGACGTGATCCTTCTCTCTATGGCGTGATCCTCAATTTCATCTCCAAAAACAAAGTCATTCTAGTAGTCATTTCATCTCCAAAAACAAAGTCATTCTAGTAGCCCTTTCATCTCCAAAAACAAAGTCATTCTAGTAGTCATTTCATCTCCAAAAACAAAGTCATTCTAGTAGTCATTTCATCTCCAAAAACAAAGTCATTCTAGTAGTCATTTCATCTCCAAAAACAAAGTCATTCTAGTTGTCATTTCATCTCCAAAAACAAAGTCATTCTAGTAGTCATTTCATCTCCAAAAACAAAGTCATTCTAGTAGTCATTTCATCTCCAAAAACAAAGTCATTCTAGTAGTCATTTCATCTCCAAAAACTAAGTCATTCTAGTAGTCATTTCATCTCCAAAGACAAAGTCAATCTTTGCCTTTTGTTTCATTTCTGGGCACAGTACAATAAAATATCTTTTATCACATAATATACATTTATACAATTTTTTACTTATACAATTTTTTGATCAATGGCCAATTTTCAAGCAGCTGTAACAGCAATTTTTATTTTTTAGCAAATCTAATTTTTCTTCATATATTAGTTTTTCACGGTAAAAACAGTTTATGTTTTGATGCGGTTTATCAAAAAACACATTTAACTTTAAAACCCACTTTGGAGCTTACGAACCACTTAAAGTGGGAAGAGCAACTTCAAACTCTGGCACTTTTGTTTTCTGTAAGTAGAATCATTGTGTTTTATACTTTATTTCGCCATGTTTGTACCTTCTTCTCCCTCAGCTTCTGCTCTTAGGAATAATAGGAGTTGAGGCAGTTTATTACTGTAGCATTGTCTTCTTCATTTAAAGATGGATTTTTCAACCAAGCACGTATTATTTCCTCTGGAATGCAAGACTCTACCAGTGGAATTAGCATTGCAGCATACATGTCTGAAGTCATTCTTATTGATTCAAGTGATCTTAAATGTGACTCTAATTCATCATATAACTGCATTATGATGGTCTTAGATTACATACTAGTAACATTTTTCGCCACCAGTCCTAATAATTCTGTTACGTAAAATTCCATTCAGGACCAAATCTGTTCTACAAGTATGTAGACTACATACTAGTAGCATTTTTCACCACCAGTCCTAATAATTCTGTTACGTAAAATTCCATTCAGGACCAAATCTGTTCTACAAGTATGTAGACTACATACTAGTAACATTTTTCGCCACCAGTCCTAATAATTCTGTTACGTAAAATTCCATTCAGGACCAAATCTGTTCTACAAGTATGTAAACTACATACTAGTAGCATTTTTCGCCACCAGTCCTAATAATTCTGTTACGTAAAATTCCATTCAGGACCAAATCTGTTCTAAAAGTATGTAGACTACATACTAGTAACATTTTTCGCCACCAGTCCTAATAATTCTGTTACGTAAAATTCCATTCAGGACCAAATCTGTTCTACAAGTATGTAGACTACATACTAGTAACATTTTTCGCCACCAGTCCTAATAATTCTGTTACGTAAAATTCCATTCAGGACCAAATCTGTTCTACAAGTATGTAGACTACATACTAGTAGCATTTTTCACCACCAGTCCTAATAATTCTGTTACGTAAAATTCCATTCAGGACCAAATCTGTTCTACAAGTATGTAGACTACATACTAGTAACATTTTTCGCCACCAGTCCTAATAATTCTGTTACGTAAAATTCCATTCAGGACCAAATCTGTTCTACAAGTATGTAAACTACATACTAGTAGCATTTTTCGCCACCAGTCCTAATAATTCTGTTACGTAAAATTCCATTCAGGACCAAATCTGTTCTAAAAGTATGTAGACTACATACTAGTAACATTTTTCGCCACCAGTCCTAATAATTCTGTTACGTAAAATTCCATTCAGGACCAAATCTGTTCTACAAGTATGTAGACTACATACTAGTAACATTTTTCGCCACCAGTCCTAATAATTCTGTTACGTAAAATTCCATTCAGGACCAAATCTGTTCTACAAGTATGTAGACTACATACTAGTAGCATTTTTCACCACCAGTCCTAATAATTCTGTTACGTAAAATTCCATTCAGGACCAAATCTGTTCTACAAGTATGTAGACTACATACTAGTAACATTTTTCGCCACCAGTCCTAATAATTCTGTTACGTAAAATTCCATTCAGGACCAAATCTGTTCTACAAGTATGTAAACTACATACTAGTAGCATTTTTCGCCACCAGTCCTAATAATTCTGTTACGTAAAATTCCATTCAGGACCAAATCTGTTCTAAAAGTATGTAGACTACATACTAGTAACATTTTTCGCCACCAGTCCTAATAATTCTGTTACGTAAAATTCCATTCAGGACCAAATCTGTTCTACAAGTATGTAGACTACATACTAGTAACATTTTTCGCCACCAGTCCTAATAATTCTGTTACGTAAAATTCCATTCAGGACCAAATCTGTTCTACAAGTATGTAGACTACATACTAGTAGCATTTTTCACCACCAGTCCTAATAATTCTGTTACGTAAAATTCCATTCAGGACCAAATCTGTTCTACAAGTATGTAGACTACATACTAGTAACATTTTTCGCCACCAGTCCTAATAATTCTGTTACGTAAAATTCCATTCAGGACCAAATCTGTTCTACAAGTATGTAAACTACATACTAGTAGCATTTTTCGCCACCAGTCCTAATAATTCTGTTACGTAAAATTCCATTCAGGACCAAATCTGTTCTAAAAGTATGTAGACTACATACTAGTAACATTTTTCGCCACCAGTCCTAATAATTCTGTTACGTAAAATTCCATTCAGGACCAAATCTGTTCTACAAGTATGTAGACTACATACTAGTAACATTTTTCGCCACCAGTCCTAATAATTCTGTTACGTAAAATTCCATTCAGGACCAAATCTGTTCTACAAGTATGTAAACTACATACTAGTAGCATTTTTCGCCACCAGTCCTAATAATTCTGTTACGTAAAATTCCATTCAGGACCAAATCTGTTCTAAAAGTATGTAGACTACATACTAGTAGCATTTTTCACCACCAGTCCTAATAATTCTCTTACAAAAAATTCTATTAATAATTCTTCACCAAATTTGTTCTTCAAACTCTCAACTGCATTCAAATAGTATTGGGAGGGTAACTATCAATTATTTCTTTAGTCCTTGTTCCTGAGGCCATACACTGAATTAAGTATTGAAATTTATCCTCTGACACTGCATCTTTGACTTCGAGAATTCCATTAAATTGACTCCAGAAAAACAACCAGTCTTTAACTTCTCCCCCGAATTTCATTAGTTAAATATTAAGAAGTTTGAGTTTTGGTATATCAACATTTAAAATTCCATATTCTCAATAAGAAATCACAGTAAAACAAAATTCCTTCGTACTATAGCGTCAACATATTTTTCATTGTATCAACTGATTCACCGCATTCAATATTATAATCATAAGTTTCATCGTCGGATAAAAAATCTGAAATTTGTTGATCAGTTACATTTAAACTATTTTTGTAATATTTTCAATAAAGTGAGTTTAACATGAATTTTCGATGTTTTTACTGTGTTATTTTTAGAAATAGTTATTAAACTTTTATACTCTTTGATAAATTTTCCCTTATTAGCGTTCTTTATCTTACAAAGACATCCATCGTATTCTTTCGTTATAATCTGATAAATCTTTTTAACAAAGTGTATAAAATTCTATATATTTCCAAATAAATATATAAACTAACTGACCTTATACTGGCTTCTGCCTCTGGTCACCAAATGTTAGATATAACAAAAAGAAATCCCAATAAATTCTTCGTAAACTCTTTATTTTTCTATAACATAAAACAACTTTTTAAAAATAAAACAGAATTTTTTTTATTATTAACTATGTCGTCATTCAAAGGTGACTAAACAGAGAGAAAATGGCGTTTTTTATTGAATCATGAAATCAACGTAAGTGGCGCTTTCATCGCACAACACATACTTTGTCTTATGTTGATTTTAAGATGCTAGTATAGATAATTACAATATAATTATCAACAATTATAACGATAAAATTGAAACAACGATAAATTTATTAATAATACAGGAGATATTCATATTTATTATAGTAGATTTGATGCTTTTGTTTTAGATTTATTTTTTAAATTATTTAAAAAAGTGTTTTGTGGTAATATAAAAATTTGCTTATTTAACAGCACACAGATGTCTTGATTACTCGCCGAATTGAAAAATATGTACGTTCGATCTAATTTTATGTACGCTATAATAAAGTTTCAGTTAAATTTAAAGCCAGTATAAAGGTGCATCAAACCCAGAAGGTGACATTGTCTCCAGAAAACATTTAATTTTCGTATCATTTAAAATGAAGTTTTACTCACCATAACATAAAAAGTTTAGATATATGTAAAATAATCAGAGCTCTGCATTTCAATTTGAGAATATACAAAAGTTGTATGAATATATTGTGTAAAATATCTAAAGTTTTATAATGCAATTTAATCAAAATATTAATAAAAGGAAGAAAAAAACTAAAGATTAACGAGTGACATAAAGTCACATCGCTTACAGGTACATCATGGGATAAAAAAGTTTTCCTTCAAGGCAATCATACGTAAGATGAATGACGTTTTTCAATTGCGCTGAGAACGCTTTACGCTTGTATTCCCACGAATAATCATTCGTTTCTTTGCCAAACACTTTATCCACAACAAAAAATAAATAACCATCACTTTACAGTAAATTACTTCGCAGCGTTCAACCGTTTCAATTCTTTCATTGTAAAGTGACAAATACAGTTTTTATCAAAGACAATGACGTTTTAATTTTGTTTTCTTTTTGAACTTTTCTTGTTGAAATGGTACTGCTAAAAATATCTTTTAGATAGAAACGAAATGAAAAATTCCTTTTGGTTTAGTGAAAGAAACCTCTGCTTAATCTTTTTTTAGTTCTTTCTCTTCATCGGAAGCCAATTATTGCATTGCTCTAGTTACAAATCTTTTACTAAAAATCTTGTCTTGATATACCAAACCCATGATATTTTTCAAAGCTATCTTCATATATTATAACCATGTATGTATGTTTCGAATCTTTCAAAAATGACTGAAAATCAATAAAAAAAAGAACGGGATAAGTGAAAAATGCATGCTTTGTGGCTTTATGCTTGGGAAACTATAATTTCATCACAGCAAGCTGAAGAATTAATTTAATTTTAGCCAATAGGTGGCACTGCAAACGGGACAAAAATGGGGTAGGGATCAATCCAAAACTTCACATATGATGATGGATATCTGCTGTTCTAAATTGTCCATTGCAAGCGCTGACTAACTGATTACGTGGCGAAATTTTTGCTGGGGATGCCACGGATTCAATTTCTTTTTATCTTTCACATGCCTGCAGCAACCTACCGATCAGAAGATTTCTAAATATTCAATTGGGTAGGGTGGAACTTTTAGTTTTTCAAGCCGAAAGCAATGATTTCTCCGCAAGACGCACTTTTTATCGAGTTCCATTCTATTGGTAATGATTTTTAAAATGTACCAAAATTTATGGGACACCCAGTATAATTTTCCTTATAGTGATATAGTATATTACTTACTATCGCAACCAGCAAATAATAATTTTTTTTCAGCGATTCTGCAACAAATTGGGAAAACTTATCTCAACTTTTGGTTTGTCTGCAAAAGTCAAAACCGGGGATTAATGTTTATTTTTCTTTGACATTGACATTGAACTTGCGAAACTCTAATTGAATTCGTCTTTTTTGTGTTCATCCAGTTAATTCTTATAATTTTATTACTTTATTTTTTTATTTAAATAATAAAATTACTTAGGTACCTAGGGTTTTGATAAACTATGAGCGATAGTTAAATAATGTTAAGAACATGCAAAGAGGTATTGGATTTAATTTCCCTAATCGCACATGTAAGGAAGTCTTATAATGCCTCTAAATTTATAAAATAAATAAAAAAACGAGTATTTTTTTTACTCTATAAAATACAAGAAAGGTTAAAAAAAATTAAGATTTTTCACTTTAAGAGCAAATAATTTTGAGATGATCTTTTTAATAATACAAAAGAGACAAGTAGATATGAAGAAACCATAAATAAAGAAAAGGAAAAATAGGGTTATCGTGCAAATAAGCGGTTAAACAATAATAGTTTTTATGATAGTTAAATTGTGTAACCGTTAATTGTTTTCTTTAAAAATCATTAATGCAATTTTTTTTAAAAGTCTTAATGAATAAATTTAATATATAAATGTATTAGAAAATATTATTTAAGAAAATAATCTTAAAAATTTTTAAAATATAACAAATTTAATTTAAATTGTCGTTGCTCAAATAAATCATATATTATACTAACTAAAGGTTCAACTATTAAAAACCTAGCAGTTATTCTCATAAGAGGAATTTCAATTTACAATTTCCGATAATTAGGGAAAAAAACAAGTTTTTCCATGTTATCGGATTATAAAACGGAGTATAGAAAAAAACACTTTTTCCAGTTTCAGCCAATTAAAAAAACCTGCTGGATGGTTGATTACAATATCTTAATTCTTACAAGAAATGCGGTCTGTTTAAGAAATGTAATTTCTTTTTAAATCCTATAATTACTCACCCTACATTTGTGGAAGTCAATTTTTCATGACAAAATCTCAGTTATTGCAATAAAAAATTTATCCACTAATTTGAAAATAGCTTAAAATCTGTAATTATATATCATTAAGCATTTTTTAGTATAATATATTCACAGCCTCATGAGCTATTTTATTTTAAACAGCGCACCATCTACAACAGAGGCTTATTAAATATATAATTTTTTTCGCAGCAAAACTTGAATTTTTATCCTACTGGTGGTGACAGTTATTATCTCGCTCTTTTCCAAAACTACGTTAATTTGAAACACAGCTGCCGCTAATTAAATGTACGCGGTGACGGTTACGAATAGTAGAAAACCTTCCAATACAAAAAGTTCCCGTCAAGTGAAGCTTGATGGAAACCTAATTCAAAACACCAGAAGTGGAAAGAAGATGTTTTTTTTTTAACATTTTATCTAATTAATGTTCCGTTCATTATCTTTTAGTTATAAAAGACTAAGACTCAGTAACTTAATTACTCCCAACGAATGTCAGAGGAACTTAGTGAGGAATATGTATTGTTCTTTGAGAAGTTTTTGTCTCCTACGCTGTTAATACATAAATTGACGTTAATATTCTATGAAGTAATTACTTTCCTTCAAAATGAGCAGGGGAAAATAATGTTCCTTTATCATTGTTTTTTACTTATTTGTGAAAAAAAACTTTTAGTTTCTTACAAGTAAATACAAGATACATGACAAAATATTATTTATAAAATCTTAAATTCTGAGCCTAAAATCAGAATTTCTTATTCAAAACACAATTCGGGACTAACAACTTTGATCAGATTTATAATTTACTTCTTGTAAATTTGAAATATTATTTCTTTCTTCATAAAATTAGGGTAGCATTTAATGCTCGTAATTTATAAATACCGAAAGTGTACTTTTTTACACCTTATTTAATTTATGTTTTGTTTGTTATCGTACAGTTATACATAATTTAAGATTGTGTAACTTAATAACTCCCAAACTACACAACACAAGAAATGAAGATTGCAACGTGAGGAACGTGAGAAAACAAGTGTATCATTTCTATTACAGTAAAAAAAGAAAGTAAGGAAGAAGAACAAAGAGAGACAACAATCGTTTTCAAAGAAGATTTTCAAAATTACAAACCCTGGATTTAGGCTTCAAGTATCGGGGCTTCAAAATGTCTAATTTAAGAAAATACTCAACAACCACAGCAGCTACTGTTTCCCAGCACTTTTATCGGGCGTTTCTTACATCAATAAATTCTCGTACGTCCAAAAGACAAGAAAATAAGTGACAAAAAAAAATGCGGTATGATGCATTAAGGTGGACACATGCATCATGGTTGTAGCACGTGAGTGACCCATCATGCAGACACCATATGGAAAAACGTATCTCAGCGGATACTTGTGCTAATGATAATAACTATATTTAATCGCGTTGTTCGTGTCCTTTCTTTTTTAGTCCAGTGTTGTATGTTCCTTAATAGGAAAGCTTTGTCTAATTGTCTAAGTCTACTGTATCTTGTTTCTAATTGTGTAAGTGTACTGTATCTGTTCTGAAAATTTATAAACGTTATGCTCAATTATCCTGCTTATACACCGATGCCCATTAAATGAGTAACAAAAAAGCTTGCGTGAGAGATTCATGTAACTAAGTTAAGTTTTGCATGAAAATACAGTAAAACTAGCTTATTGCTCGTTAAAACTGGTTTATGAAAAATCATAAAACTTCATACATACTTGCTTAACTATAAATATAATATCTTTATTTTTAATTTATGTACGGCACAAAAAAGGCGTTTGTTGATTAACTTCGCACTGTCTTGTTGTCTCTTTGTCGTATATTTGTTGTTCGGAAAATACTTAAGGTTGGAAAAACATTTTGCAAATTAGATTATATAGATTAGATGGAATAGTTTAGACCACACACACACAAGATAGATTAGATTATTAGATTGATAAATTAGATAGATTAGACCAAGAATAGATTAGCTGAGTTGGAGAGGTGACACTAAATATAAATTTTACGAATCAAGAAAGTATTTCGTGTTAAAACCACTGATTGCTCATTAAAAGCGAGCTATGCTACAATAGACTTAAACACCAATCCAGTATAAGCGGTTTCTTTATAATATCTAGATTGTCGTTAAAGCAGGGCTTGTTCTAAACGAGTTCAACTGTACATTCAGCAAGTAACTAACCACCGTGAATAAGTTTCGAAGTGCTGAACTGATTTTCACTGAACTGATTAGACCAAGAATAGATTAGCTGAGTTGGAGAGGTGACACTAAATATAAATTTTACGAATCAAGAAAGTATTTCGTGTTAAAACCACTGATTGCTCATTAAAAGCGAGCTATGCTACAATAGACTTAAACACCAATCCAGTATAAGCGGTTTCTTTATAATATCTAGATTGTCGTTAAAGCAGGGCTTGTTCTAAACGAGTTCAACTGTACATTCAGCAAGTAACTAACCACCGTGAATAAGTTTCGAAGTGCTGAACTGATTTTCACTGAACTGATTAGACCAAGAATAGATTAGCTGAGTTGGAGAGGTGACACTAAATATAAATTTTACGAATCAAGAAAGTATTTCGTGTTAAAACCACTGATTGCTCATTAAAAGCGAGCTATGCTACAATAGACTTAAACACCAATCCAGTATAAGCGGTTTCTTTATAATATCTAGATTGTCGTTAAAGCAGGGCTTGTTCTAAACGAGTTCAACTGTACATTCAGCAAGTAACTAACCACCGTGAATAAGTTTCGAAGTGCTGAACTGATTTTCACTGTCTGTAATCTTTGGTTCTGGATGTAACATCAGATATTTTAATTAGTTAGTGCAGATAAGACTTTAAATTTCAAATTCAAACTCCAAAGCGTATTTTCTTTGGATAAACATTCTTTTCTTTCTGCGAATTTTGATTTTTGACCACTAAAATAAAGGGGGCTGCCGAAATCTGGGAAATATAGTCCCTATAGTTTCTTAAGGTGTTCGGTTAATAGTTTGGACCCCTTAATAGGAATTTTACTTTTTCGTATGTCATTTTACCTCAAAAACTTTTTAAGGAAATTTTAAAAAAATGTGCCCACAATACTAACATCCTTTTATCCAAAGAAAATTTCCTGCAAAAAATAATTTTTAACAGTTATTTATTATATTCTATTATTATATTTCATTATTTTATTTAACGATAGTTGAAAAAATTTAAATTGACAGTTTCACAATTTTTTTAAAATCATTTTAACATATACAATTTTAAAAGTCAAAGTAATTTTTTTAGCACTGTACATCAAAATGAGACGAAAATGAAAAAAAGGAAAAGGCAAGAAATCGAGATCATGAGTCAATGGGCATCAGCGCAGGATAATCCAATAAAGACATGGCAAAACTACACTTTAAGAAAATGTGGTTTTATGACCTATTCTAGTGTCATTTCAAAATAAATTCTCATAAAAGTTAGTAGATATTTTAGGATTTGGGATATAGTTATTTCCTGATATTTGTACTTTAGTATAGTTATCTCTCAGTACAGTGGTACCCATTTGTTTCAGCTATGGAACCCCAAATGACCAATCTTCTTTTGGCGGAACCCCGAGAATTAATAAATAAATTAATAAATAAATTAATAAATAAATTTATAAATATATAAAAATATTTAATGACTGAATAAGTAATAAAATTTTTTCATCATATCGTTTTATCAATATTTTTATGTCAGGCAGTTAGATTTAAAAGTCTCAAGCGGTATATAGTCTTTTGATTTGATTTTAATGTATATAATAAATGTTACATAATAAATAAAAATCTCAGAATAGAAATTTCGGTCACTTTTTTTCCAATTTAAAGGTCACCTGTACCCTTAAAATTTGCTTTTCTTTCTTCTAAAACATTTTAATTGAATAATTTCCTATAAGTAGCAAAAATATTAACCAAATAATGGGTAATTAATCGCATATAAATTTAACAAGAGGTTTCGAAAATCATAACTGAAAAAAAAAGTTCTCACTCTCGGAACCCTTGTGAGCCTTCAGCAAAACATTTGGGTTCCGCGAAACACTATTTGGAAACTGCTGCCTTAGTGTGATTTCTAATTCTACTATTCTCTATATGAGCTGTATAAGTTCTTGTCCTTAAAAATTATTCTATTTTCTAATGCCCTATTATAAAAATTCACTTTTCTTTTACAAAATTCAGAACTAAATTTATACCAGATATATTGGGAATAATATATTTAAATCCTTATGAAATAAACCAGACTAAACAATACGAACATTATTCTTAACGAATATGACTATCACTAGTAACTAGTAAGTTTTTAACGATGCATTTGATTATAAAACAAGACTATTCATACGAATCTGATTGCTTCGTCAAGCACTGAGATATAATCAATATCCTTTGAACGATATTCAAACTTTGATGATAATTCAGGAAGAATTCGTAGAATGTCATTAGTGCTACAAATTCATTAAGAGGCAATTAATGAACAAAATGACTAAAATCAGGATGAAGGGGGGGGGGGGTTTGGAGAGAAAATTGCGACATTATTGGAAGGCATCTTTTCATTAAGAGCCGTAACTGAAACTTGATACTAAGCTTCGTGAAAACATCGCAACCCTTCAAAACTTTGTATTTAATTAGAGCGATGTAATCAATTTTTAATTAAACGGGTATATCTTAAAATCGCTCATATTTTCATAAGTGCTTCGTCCACACATATTCCTTTAAGTACATTGAGGTGAAAAGCAAAAATATCTGATAGCATTTTTTTAGCATTTTCTTGGCATTTTTAAGTATCATATATATATATATATATATATATATATATATATATATATATATATATATATATATATATATATATATATATATATATATATATATAATTTATTCAGTGCTTTCATCTCAGAAAAAAAATGAGTGAGAATTTCTCACCCTTTCTCAAAAACAGGGTTCAAAAAGTTAAGTGAGATTTCAAAAATTTAAAAAAAAAAAACACAAAGAGACTTAAAAAAAAATTTCTTTAATTATAATGCATTTTTAACATCGTCTAATTTTTAAAGCATCGAATATTTTTGCTGCATCATCATATGGAAAATGTTTTACATCTACTTTTTCATCAGCTGTTCTCATTAGGTTGTTCAAATGCGTATTTGTTTCGTTTTGATCGTTTCTACCCACATTTGTTTCATTTTCATTTGTCCGTTTCGGAGTAGAAGATATTGACTTTTCAAGGTATTTGTCCATCTTACATTAACGAGCAAGAAATTTGAACGTCTTACATGAAGAAACCTTACCTACGGTAAACACGTGGTTGCAGAGAAATGCGTTCCGAAAGAGGTTCCGTGGTTCGGAAGGATGGTGTTCTGTTGTTCTTAAAGGATCTGAACAATACTGGTAAATAGGGAAGCCAGATAATGGGGCAGATGTTGAAAATAATAAAAGATCCAGGAAGAAGGGTGAAACGGATTTTATTCTAAATGGCGCAAATGATAAATTTTTTTCAAAATGCGAGAAATTCGCGAATTTTGAAATTGGTTTAAAGAATGCGCGAATTTCTCGCGGTAATCATTTTTTAATGCGAGAATATAAAAAAATATGCGAGATTCTCGCGTTCTCGCACTGTAGTGAAAACACTGTAATTATATATATATATATATATATATATATATATATATATTTGTTGATAAATTTGATTTTTGTGTCGCTTTAAATTAATATTTATATAATGATTTAAAAGATTGTTCAGTATTGCTTGGGCTGTAATTTAAATTGTTTTAAAATATTATATTGTAACAGGCGGTGAACAGTTGACCCATTTTTGTTATTAAGATTATGACTATTCAACTACTGTATTGGGACGAACTAGCCTTCATAGAGTGATCTTTGATATAACTAAACTCTATTTCACATCGCAAATATCTCCCATGGTTAGCTCGACAGCAAGAGAACGCTATCTCGAAGGATATTTTACGTCAACATTTGATCCTGGAGTTTTCTCGTCTTCTAGATTGGGTTCAACATTACAGAGTTGAACAGGGGCAGTCGTAAACCCTAAATTGTGTCGGCTGTTCAACGACGGTTATAAAATATAAAATAAAAAATGCGTGCAGTGAGAGTGATCAGTATTTTCGTATCAACAAGCCACTTCTAAAATTCGAACCCAAGTCACTTTATTAGGAGGCGAGCTCTTTAACTCCTTAACCACTGCTGCCCCATTTATTTTAAGATCAATAAAAACTAATACTTGTGTCGTTTTATCGTTCTATAGACTCAGACTCAGCAGAAAAGCTATGATTTTTTTTTTCATTTTTGCGTATTTTTTGTATGTTTGCATATATTTATTCAATTTTCTTAGGATTTATGAATGGCAATTCTTTTAATTGTCTCGAATTGAAGACAAGCAATTTGCTGTAATTATCAAAAACAGGCTAACTATCAACAATTTTCACACTGAATGCCCCATGTCCCTATAAAAAAATACCCATTTTTACGTTTCATAAGTGTGCAATACATTATTCTAATGTTTGTTTCATTCCAAAACCCACTTATGTAGTTTCTATGAAATAGCAAATCAAAATAAGTGAATGCACATTCAATTCCCTTGCATAAGCATGTAATACTTGTCTAAAAAGGATGTGTTCACGATGTAAACTCTCTTCCTAAATTTAAACTCAAAGGAATATAAATTCCAAACAACGCTTAGGAATATTTCCAAGGAATCAATATCTCAAATGAAGCTAAAACTAGGTAAGTTTCGCTTATGTCAGCCTTTGCAATCAGCAAAGCTATAAATTTCTTCCCGGAGGTGTGAATTGATTTCGTACTTCATTTAAAGACAGCCAAGCGTAATGAATGCAGCCAAGTGTATTTTATAGCATGTTTCGCTTAGAAACTTGCTGACAGCACTGCGCCAAATAGGACAGTTTATGCCATTGTTCCATTTAGAACTGAAAGTCTTATTGACTTAACTAAGTACATAATAGATTCTAGAGTAATGGAACGCATATGATGCGATTTTAATAAAATTAGTAATATGAGAATAACAGAAAGGGGCATTGGCATAAAATATTCATCATATGCGTTCTCTATAACAGTACTTATGTAATGTTTATTTAATTAGGTTGTAATTTAATCAACAGAACTGTAATGGCATTGTTAATAATTTTGATGGTTTTTGTTGCGTAGTGTTAAACAGCATGCTCTAAATTCCCAAAATGAAGATAGTGTACATGTTAATCTTTGTAAATGGAGTTAAAGGCGTATAATAGGTTTATATGGAATATTAAATGGAATTTCTAAGTTTATATATTCTAATTTTTTACTTATATTCCATCAAATAATTATAATTTAAATGTGGCGTGAAGTAAATATTAAAATACTTTTAACTACTGAAATTGAAGCATTATTTACTGCTTATGTCTTAACTGTTGCAATACTAAATTGAAAGGAAAGCTTTAACCCTTAAGGACGCCCATGTTCTTTAATGCATATTACTAGCCATTATAGATAACTATGGGGGTCATGTCTACCGTCATAGCTATTTATGCTCAAGTATTTATTAAGGCCAGGACACTTATCATGAGTTAAATTTTGATATAATTCTAGTGATAAACCTTTATTACAATATTAGGTGTTTCAATTAAATGAATGTTAATGAATTAAATGAATTTTTAAGCTGGATCAAAAATTAAGAAGATATATATTTTAGAGATGCCAGCTTGCTTTGCTTTTTGGAAAAGTAATTTATAGTGTCATAAAATAAATTTAGTTAGTTTTAGTTTATTATTTTCCATTTTCAGTAATTTCTCTATCAAAAGTTCAAAAGTATCATTTGAAATTCCACTTTATTGCAGCTATCTCGTGGTTACTCGTATAAAGCGTAATTATCATTATTCAACACTTTTTATCATATAATTCACTTTATTAAATCTTTTGCAGAAAACGGAGCAGGTTGATGTCCTTAATATTTATACAAGAACATTAGAATGAATTTTCTATCTTAACTCAGGATGGAGATGAAAATAACTTTAATATTTCTGCTACCTACTATGCTGGAAAGTCCAGTACACATATACACTGTGGTTAATGTGATTTAATGGCTATCGATCAGATTTTAAATTATTACTAAAATTCAATGCATGCAGAATTTTAACATAGTGGACATCTATTTAAAATAGTTAGAATTAAAATCAAAGAACTAAATTGGAGGAGAGTTTGAATGATCAGAATATTTAAATACAGTTACGTTGTACTTGGTTACCATTAAAGTTAATAGGTAGTTAAAGATAATTTTAAAAATAAAAAGCTAAAGATAAAAGTTAAAGATAAAAAGTCACCAAGTTTTAAATACTGTAGAATTTTAAATGCTTATTTTGTATTCATTATTTTGGTAAAATGCGCTGATTGAACATAGTTTTTTTATAAATTTATTTGCTTTTTAGTAAGTTATAATAACTTTTTAATAACTTATTAAAATAGAAATATAACATATTAAAATAGAACTATAGCTTGTTTGCTTTATAATAAGCATAAAATGGTGGTTATATTTCTTAATCATAAAATTTTGCACGTTAAGGTTTACTTTTCCAATTTATTTTTATGTGGAACAAACAAACGAATCCTTAATTTTGTAACCTTCAATTTTGAATAGTAAATAAATTAAAAAATGTAAGAATAACTAATATTTTTATAAAAGTAATTACGAATAATTTTGCTATAATTAAATGAAGGATAAATTAATCTTTTTGAAGTAAATACCGTGAAACTTTTATTATTACCAATACTGGTGATAACAAAGTATTTCGGGATTTTCTTTATATATTAGAGATCACATCATGTGATTTTCTTGCTGAATAAAAACACGTCATACTGTAAAATGACTCTATTACCACACTGTAAAAAATCCGCATTCCCTGTACTAGTACTTTTGAATGTTAAATCAATTTTTACTGTGAAGTTTTACGGAACAAAAAATCAAATATAAAGTAATATTGACTCTAAAATAGCTGAATCGCTAAAAGTTACTAAATATTACTGCAAAAATAAAGAAATAAAATTTCACAATAAAAATGGGTTTCACAATAAAAATGGGTTTCACAAGTTTACGGATGCTGCACTCAGAGTACCAGTACTTTTTATAGCAATTTGATCCGGGATTTTTCACAGTAGATCAAAAGATTTTATATGCAGTTTGATTTATGGGTAATAATGTTAAGAAACTTTTTTTTTACTTCATCCTCAACTAGGGCCAAATTGACTCATAGGGTTAAAAAACATTCAAGCAAAACAACTATAGATTATTATATAGGCATTTTATTATCCAATTAGAATTATACCTTTCTCTAAAGCACAATTTTAACGCATAGCTAAAACGTGAAATATTAAATCCTTATGCTCAAGGTAGGTAAAAAAAAATACATATTCTGATAGTTCAGAGCAGTAGTCTGGAAATTTTTAGGCGTTGTAATTGTATTCAATATGGTGGATGGGTATTCTATGTGACTTTGCGATGAAGAACTTTGGAATATGGGAAGGCCTTTGGTTTTTCTAGAGATGAAGAATCAAAAAAGACAGAGAATGGATTTAAGTAGCTTTAAAAGTAGTATTGAAACGAGAGAAAGGAAAAAAATGAGATAAAATTCTAAGTTTCTGAGACATATTTTGCGGGGCTATATAACATTAAATTACATATCTTAAGAATGTGTCATAGATTCTTAATATCCTGAATACCGAAATGTGCTTAAAATTTAATTTTTGGAGTATAAAATGAAAATTCTAATGAAAGAAACATAAATATAAAACAGTAGTTAAGTTAAAAAACAGGAAATTCAAAAATTAAATAAATATAAAATACTAAATATAAAAGAATTTTTTTTTCTTACTTCTGGGTTTCTAGAAATCTGTATAAGAAGCTCTTTTTTATCAATAAATATACTTTTTTTCTACTTTAATACCAGTCTCTTGGCTAAATTATTAGATAGTTTTCAAATTAGGTTCAATATTTCATGTAGAATTTGGGTTATGTAATTATATCATTTTATATATAATTCATTTTTACATGAGCTTTATATTCCAAATTTCAAGCTTCTTTTTTTAATTTGAAAGCTATGATTAAAATATATTTTCTAAATATGCTTTAAGAAATAGAAAAACTACCTTTTTGAAATAAAAAATGACTTATTTTGAGAGATTTAATAAATATGAATTATTATTAAATATGTTAATATAGAGAAAACCCTAAATGACATGAAATTTTGAATTTCGAGAAAAAAAGATTTTGGTGATTTACTCTATTTGATAAAATTTCAGAACAACTATTAAACTTAAAAAAGTACCATGATGATTAAATCTAAAAAGAGGACAATTATTGCTCTTATTCCTTACAAATTAAAGGGAGATATGCTTCGGTTAATGTTTTTAATGTTTGATTTTATATCATATTTAATTTAATACAAAAACTGCTTCCTTTTTATACCAATAAATAAAATATAAGCATTATTTAAGGAACTTAAAGCTAAATACATCAAAATTTTACTGCAGTTATTTCCTGTGACATGATGTTAAAATCAGAATTGGAAGCATTCCAATTTTTTTTCAGGGGAATTTTTCGGGAAGGGAGTGATAAGTATATAACGAGGCTGAAAAGATAATTACTTTTCCTCTCGCAAAAGGCGAAAATCTTTGGCGAGATTTGAGTTAATCTTTCTTCATCTGAATACAAATCATCGGAATTCTTAGAGGTGAGAGGTGTGTTTGGAATACTTAATCTCCAAGCGACAGCCAAGCGATGTGAAGATCTTTATCGAAAATACAAGTTGTTTTATTTCTAAAGGTGATAGAACTGGAAGAATAAGTTTGCATTAAAAAATCATGACATTTAAATAGCTTTCAGTGGGTAATTTGTTTCAAAAGTTTAATTGTCCGTTTCATTTTTATTCTAATATTTCCATTTGGTGATAGTTCTAGTTGTTTTTTTATACAATTTGAGTATATTTTGTGCTGGTCTTTGCAATTTTCTTTTGTATATATATATATATATATATATATATATATATATATATATATATATATATATATATATATATATATATATATATATATATATATATATATATATATATATATATATATAACTAACTAACTAACTCAGTGGCGCGACAGCCCATTAAGAGGGCCAAGGCCGACTGTGCCCATCTCAGTTTTCTTGACCTTGGGCTCTGGGGTGCAGGAGCATATGTTCCGGTCAGGTGGTCAGCCGAACGCGGAACCCCCAGTGTTAGTTCCCAAGCATGCTTGGTACTCATTATATATATATATATATATATATATATATATATATATATATATATATATATATATATATATATATATATATATATATATATATATATATATATATATATATATATATATATATATATATATATATATATATATATATATATATATATGTATGTATATGTAATACAAAAATAATAAATACTTTTGTAATAATAAAAGAATTAAAACTCTTTCGGTTTCATAAAATGTCTTTGTTAAAGAGTAGGCGTAGAGCTATTCTATTTTGGGAATTCAAGGCTGAAAACATACCATTGAATAATAATTAGATTTATATTTGAAAGGAGGAGTTATTTTTAGAATCTTGTCCCTCTTTCACTTCCATATTAGGTAGCATTAAATGATTTTCCATAGTGCGTAGAGTTACAATGGCATGTACGACTGTAACCTAATTACACCAATCTCTGTACTATTTAATGCGGGAGCGATTGTTTTCGCATGTCACTTGCTGAATAGCATGTTCCACAAAACATCTGTCGGAACCTTCCGGAGTTTTGTCCACACCCCCTCTTTTGAGGAGGGCGGATGTGAGCTGTTATAACCACCAGCATATCCTTTAGTAAACCTTTTGATAACTTATTATGGTTTTGACTGCAATTTTCTTAATATGAATACACCAATGATAACAGAGATGTAGCCCTGTTATTACATATATATATATATATATATATATATATATATATATATATATATATATATATATATATATATATATATATATATATATATATATATATATATATATATATATATATATATATATATATATATATATATATATATATATATATATATATATATATAAAGGCAGAGAGAGAGAGAGATTTGCTTCATTTTTTGAAAACTCGATAAATAATAAATCATGTTAATCATAATTAATTATTTGTAAAATGGTTAGTAATGGCATTTCTAATACGTAAACATGTTTCTGGTAATAAAACCACAATGAAATATTTTTTAAACCATTCATTTGGTAATTTTTCTAATCAGGTATTGTAACAATTTTTCAGAAATTCTAGTTTCCAAAATTATAGGTCTTATTACTATACCCATTTAGTAAAAATTACCAGACTGAAAAGTAAATTTAACCAAAAAAATGATTTTTTTATGATATGCTCTAAGGTAAAACAATAATTACTAAATTTTAACACGTTTTATAAAACGTTATCTAACTGTTAATTTTTCAAAAATCATTAACAAAGCACATCGGCTCTTTAGTTCTTTGATAATAACTTTTAAAAAATATAATTATAAAATGTGGTTTTATGGTTCTGGCCCTATGGGAACAAAAAAGAGCTTTGAACACGGAACTTTGAGCATAGAGCCAGAAACATGGTAATTTTGACTATATTCTGGCAGTTTTGTACTCACATATTTTTTATTGTACATATTTAGACAAGAAAACTAATATTTGCTTATATTTATGCTTTTAAAAAACACTTTTACGCTTTAGTCCCAAGAAATTAATTTTTACACCTATTCAGAAGGATTCAATTCAGAAGGACAAAATAATTTCATTTTTCAATTTCGTTGAAAATATTTTTGTAAATCTGTGACTAAAAGGATAACTTTTCCCAAACGTGAAGATTTTTGTATTTCTATAGAAAAGGGTATTGTATGATGTCTCTACTATTACAGAACGTTTTTAAAACTTTTACGGATAATGAGTAGGGAGACTTGGGCCATACATCAATAATGCTAAAATTGACCTTTTTCGATGAACCTTTACTAAGAAACATAGAATATCGCCTTAAACTTTTTAGGGATATTTGCGGCTATATCAGTTGTAGGTTGTGATAATTTTTTAGAGTTAAGAGTTAAAAGGTAGACTTTTTGAGTTATGAAAGAGTTTTAATCGAAAAATGATGCAACTTTTTAAAAAACTGAAAGTTTTCAGTTCATAATTTTTCAAACAAAATTCTGCCAAAGATATGAATTAATAGTTATCAAAATGCAAACATGTATATGTAAATATTCGGTGGAAAAAAATGTAGCAACACCTTGTTTAAATTCTGAGAAAAAGGTACGTCGAAAAAATTCAGTTTTGGCATAATTAGTATATGCCCTACTGATTTCCCTTAAAAAAAATAAAGAATCAACGCGACACATGGTTTGCAAATTAAAAATCGCGTAAAGTGCCAACGCTACGTAAATGTTCTGAAATCACGTTATAAATTTACGATGTGCGATGCGCAAATCACTTAAAGGGCAAAAAACAATATTTACTTTACAAATCATGATTTCAGGAATCATTATGCGTTGAAAATATCAATTAATAAGTATTGGTTAATTTTATTTCAATACGATTATTTTACGATATTTCCTTTTTAGGATAATTTGGAGAAGAATTTCCATAAAGGATAAATTTTATAAGTTGAATTGATCAGTAAATAAGATTAAATATTTTGTTAAATGAGCTGTTTTCACTATAAAATAATTTGCAAATAGTCCGTCAATAAACCCGTATTAATCTTAAAGATATCCCTGAAAATGTATTACATATGGATTAAGCAAATTAAACAGTTTAATGATTCAAGATTGTTTGTTTTATTTGTTAAATTCAGTAAATCTCTCTCCTTTATCATTTTATCATAAAAAAATAAATATCTGTAGCAATATAAAGCAATTTATTCTAACAGTTTATAACCATTTTGAAAAAAATTAAGTCAACGATTTTCCGAGCAGCAAAAGTGAATACTTCTCATTATATTATCAAATTTGGAGTTTTGAAGTGCACTTGAAGCTTTTTCATTTTTTTTAAAAGAGAAAAAATATTGCTTATACTTCCAAAACTAAAGAGATTTTCTTGAAGTAATTTCAGGCCTTCACTTCCCGTATATTTATTTTTCTATAATTTTGTTCAGGTCTTAAATTACCTCTCACATTTTATTTTCAAACCACTTAAAATAAGAAACTTTTGAAATTCAATATGTGGTATCAGTTTTTTAAGAAGCTTCTCTAGCGAAAATCTTTTATTTAAGTTGTAAGGAGAAACTATTCGTTACATGGAAAAACATGCAAATATCCTAAATATTTCGCAAATGCGTTTATAAGAATTTAATAATATTGTATGTTAGATTGGAAAATTTCAAATTCATTTTTATTCTCTTGAATATTTATTCCGAGAACTGCTTTTTGCTGCTGAAATTTTCATGGAGCTTTGCATTTAAAATAAATGTTAAGAAATGTTTAGTTAGCGAAAAAATTAAATTCTAGTTAATGGAACTATTTTTCAAAAAAAAAATAATTTTAACATGATACTGGAACAACTTCCAGAATATGGTTTCTGCCTCTATGGAAACATCAAGAGGCTTGGTACTTTTACCCAAAGCGCTTTCGTAAAATTGACAATAAATTGTGGTTTTATGTGCTAAAATTTGATAAATGTGGTAAATAAGCATACTATAAAAACCATTTATTTGGTGAAATTTACTTCTTAGTTTTGTGTTTCTTACTAAATGATTGGTAATAGGATCTATATATTTGAAAACCACAATTTCCGTTAAACCGTTTCCATACGAAACGAATGAATGAAACCATTGAAACTATTCACTAACAAATACATGGTTTAAATACCGTGTATTTTAAATTTATTTACCAGAATTATGTTGTTGTTGTTGTTTCTTTTTTTACCAGAAATGTCATTGCCATACAGTAAGGGTATGTTTAGCAGAATTTTTTTCTTCGTGTGAAATTGTTCTTACGAAGAATGTCTTTAACGAAAAAAGAAAACTCATGTTAAAGATTTCTTTACTGTCATGTAAGCATGTATGCAAAAGTTTAGCTAATATTCTTGATCATTATCTAAAGTTTTATTTCGTTGAAAGCTGAAATCTTGTTTTTGAACCTATATACATACCAAAAACTTATTGATTAACATGAAAAACGATTATGAATAAACTTTTTTTTAGTTTATCACTCAAACGTTACATTATACACTTAAGAGCCGTTGAATTATAGACAGCAATAAGGATTTCATTCCCCTTATTGCTCATTAGAAGTTCTTCATAATAATGCATTCCTACGAAGTTCCTAATAAGGCCATACGGCAATACGATTCCTAATAAGGCCATACGGTGAAATGAATGTTGCACAATCTAATGGCAATCTACGTCTGACACCCTGATTTAGCTGGTTGAAAACTTGAGCTAATGATTGACTTTATCAGCTACACAAAACTCGAATCGCCACGTACGACGCACTCATTCAAGTTTTTTTTCGTCCTTAGAATTCTGTTTGAAAAATATTTTTTTAATACAATTAAGTGAGTTTTTGCTACAACCAGGAAAATTCCAGTTCTCTGAAGATTTTGAAAGCATTCGGGCTTACTGAAAAGAGAAAGAAAAACATGATTGAGCGTGATATACGTTGGGAGCTGTGCTTGTTACAGCCATTGAAGGCAAAAATTAGTTCTAATTAGTCATTCATTTTACAGCATAGGTTTCGAAAACCGTAGGCGTAACTCATTCAAAACTTGCTATTCGTAATTTCTTCAGATTTCAGTTACTAATGTAACCAACCAAAATATTATCATTTTTCAATTTATGTAAAAAAATTAGGTAATTGAACTTTTATTAAAGATATTTTTTTATATAATTACATTTAGACTGTATGAAATGACACAGAGCCAAAATTTTACTTTGAAAGTATCAAAAACATTAAATTTTTATAAAGGACGTATATAATCAGTATTTTCGAATTTTCGAAAACACTAATTTGTTTCTCTCGAAGAAAAAATTTAGTTAAATTATCGTCACTGAAGTAATGCTGTTTCCGTTTAAGAATATATATATATATATATATATATATATATATATATATATATATATATATATATATATATATATATCAGGTTAAAAAAGCCAATATATATGGCATTTAAACTATTCCTCAGGTAATTAATTTTTCTGTTCATATTATAACGGTTTTCCAAAAAATCTGGTTTTCAAAAGTTTAGTTCTTATTACCATGCATTTAGCAAAAAATACAAAACTGAAATTAAATTAAGCGAATAAATGTTTTTTTATGCCATGCTCTTAGGTATCATAATGAAATTACCAAATTTAAACTCATTTAGAAAGTTTTATCAAATACTATAAAACTAAATATTATTGCTATTTTTAAAAAAAATCATTAACAGAGCGATTTAGTAAAAATTACTGAGCTTTTTGGTGTTCCCATAGCGCTATAAAGAAGTATATTTTACCTAATTTCAGTAATTTTGACCATACTTTTTTCCTCGGTGTATAACCAGGAAAGTCTTAGTTCTCCGTCTGTTCCAGCAGCAATTGGACAACTTAAAAGAAGAAAAAATGTGATTGTGCTTAATGTTGGTGAGGAGCCGTGCATTGCTCATCCAGTGAAGCCAAACAATTTGTTCAAATTGCACCCAACTAAGTTAGGGTGACAGTCTTTCATTTTTGCCGTATGGGTTTCGGGAACCTTAAACCTAACTAGTTAAAAAAATTGCGATCCGTTATAATTTGAGATTTCAGGTAATAATGTAACTAAATCAAATTTTTACTAAATAGCAGCATTTTCGAATTTATACAAAGAAAGTAAAAATCAACCATTTATCAAGATATTTTTTTTTTCTATTTAATTATTTTTAGACATTTCGAAACGGTGCTTAGCCAAAATTTTGCATTAAAAGTACACTACTGGTCATAAAACTTGCTACACCAGGAAGGAGTACAAATGACAGAATGATATTTATTGGGCACATACATTATAGTTGGAAGAACAAGTGATTTAATTTTCAGGATATTTGGATGTATAAATCTTGAGGAATCAGTACTCAGAGCAGCCTCCCCTGGCAGCAATAGCAGCAGTTATTCTCCTGGACATCGAGTCGAACAGAGATTGGATAGCATGGACGGGTACAGCATTCCATGCAGCTTCAACATTATGCCACAATTCAGCGACCGTAGTGACTGACGAGTGGTGGTGTGCCAGTCGTTCGGCAACCATTGATCTGACGTTTTTAATTTTTGAGAGATCAGGAGAACGTGCTGGCCATAGCAACAGGCGAACATGCTCTGTGTCATGGAAGGTCAGGATAGTGCAGGCTACATGCGGTCGTGCATTGTCCTACTGAAACGTAGCGTTATGGAGGTAGCTATTATGACGTAGCTATTATGACGACGTCGAATGCAGGCTGCCAATGGGCGTTCTCCACGATGTTGCCAAACACGGGTCCGGCCATCATGATGCTGCATACAGAACCTGGATTCATCTGAAAAAACGACGTCATACCAATCCTGCGTCCAGGTTCGTCATTGATCACACCATTGGAGGCCCTGTGATGCAGCGTCAAGGGTAGCCGAAGCCATGGTCGCCGTGCTGACAGTCCATGCTGCTGCAAACGTCGTCGAACTGTTCGTGCAGACACTTGTTGTCTTGCAAATGACCCCATTTGTTGACTCAGGGTGCGTGACGTAGTTGTATGATCCCTTAAGGCCATGTGGATAGATCCCATCGATTCTATATTCTGCTAACAGTCATGGAATCTCGATCAACGCGATCAGCAATACTTCGGTATGATAAACCGCAATCCCAGTAGGCCGCAATTTGATCTCAATCTAACTCAGACACGTGCTGGTAAGCATTTCTCCTTCCTACACGAGGCTTAACAAAAAATTTTACCCAAGAACAACGCTCCAATTCAATTTCTGTATTAGAAACTTACTGTCAAATCTCTTCCTTTATTCACATAGTAGGTGTCGCTGCAGCCACCGACTTTGCATGAATGTGCTGATAAGCTAATCATTTGCATACCACAACATGCTTTACACGTACTGCAAATTTCACGTTCGTGGTGTGTCTCCTTGATGGTGTAGCAATTTTAAGGGCCAGTTGTGTATCACAAATTTTGAATTTTAGAAAGTAAAGTTGGCAATCATCATTTTCTAAAACACTTATTAGTTTCATTATCTCTATTGTACTGAGCCCAGGCATACGTTTCAATTGGAGATGAATGAAACAGTCCTTAAGACTCCAAAAGTTTACAATCATAAACTTCTTGAAAATACAGCTGTTTCTAGCACTCAATTACAGTTCAAATAACATTGAAGTACACAACAAATTACAGGCTTCAAAATCTTAGACGGTTCGATGAACGTTTTTGCAGTCACAAGTAGACTCCAGTACTCTGCTAGGTACTCTTATGTAGGCTTGGTGACGATAGCCTAAAACTTTCAACACGATTCTAGACAATTCTCGCATAACTCCGTAAATATTAGTCCTATCGCTTAAAAACTCGAATTTTCCAGAACTATAGTTTTGTCTCCAAATTATCACTAAATCGGCAAAAATATCACCAGCGCTTATGTCGACATACATTAAGTGTTTTTTTCTCTCTAAATTACTTAAGAATTACGCTATTTTCTTGAGAATTTAGGGTCCGCCTGATATGCTTAGCCCCATAACAAAAAGAATATTCCCAAAATTCACACATATTTACAAATATTCACACACGTTAACAAATTTGTCACAATATGTTATAAAATATAAACCCTAAGTTTGACGCCGAAAAAAATAAAGTTCAATCAAAATTTTATCTACGCATTACATCATTATTTGCCTTTATAACATAACAAAGCCAAAATGGAGTTTTAAAATTTGCTGTAAACGTAAAATTAATTTGAAAATGATAAATCTATAACTTTTCAACGTCCCGTAACATTCAATAATATTCAGTAAAGCAAGAATTATTGAAATACTCTTTTTTTATCTAACAGAAATATTCCTCGATTGTTAGAAGACTCTGTTTATAATCTTTCTGTTAATTTTTAAAAATCTCTGTCAATTCTTTTGAAGATCTCTTTTCTAACTTCAAAGAGTATTCATTAACGACTCTCATCAAATAAGGTTCTCGTGAACATTTCCCTCAGATGTAGTAAAATTAACATTCCATGAGATGTAATGCAATAAAAATTTCTTTACTTACAGCAATGTTAATTACGTCGTAGAACTTATTAGTACGTTGAGACTCCTTATTATTTTATGCTATAATTACGCTAATAATCTGTTATGATAGCCTTATAAATCATCCATGAGTGTAGGCTAAATCCGTATTTACTTAAATAACGCAAGAAAAGAAACTTCAGGAACAGTATCATTTATTTATTTATTTTTAACTTTAAATAATGATTATTTTATCAAAAAAAGAAAAATAATTGTTATAATTATGCTAAAGTGACAAATGCAGCAAAAAGAGAAAACATAAGAACAAAAACCAATTTTGCACGAGGTAGAATGTAAAAATTCTTAATATCTAAACAATGTATGAAAATGTTCCATAGTCTTGATTTATTAAAATAATATACAAATAATATTTCGGAAGTTATTTACAAAGCAACAACATTAAATTCATTTAATTACTCTTATTATTGTTAATGAGGTATTCTATTTTTAAATGTATAAGTAAAAAAGTATTATTAACAATAACATCCATTATAAGACTACTAGTTATATATTTAATTAGCTTAATTAAGCTATGCTTGATTTTGATCAAGCATTGTAAAAGACGTGAAAAATAAATCTCAATTTTTGTAATTGCTAAAGTGTGTCACCTGCTTTATGAAGAATGTTTTAATTATATAAATAACTATTTTCAAATTAAATAAATAAAGCAAATGTATTTATTATTAACAAAATTATTTATTGCATATTAAAAATATTTTTATACATTTTAAACAAAAACTATTTGACATTACACTGCTACACTACTACACTCAAAACTATCGGAATGTAGTAAGATTTACCGAGTTTCTGGCTGTAAGGGAACACTAAAAATAATTTTTACGGAAGAACTTTGATAATGGCTTTCGGTAAAATTTACTAATAAAATATGTTTTTATTACCTCGCTGTTTGCTAATAAATATAGTAAACTTTGGTGATATTAACATGATACCTTAGTACAAGGCATTTATTTGGTTAAATTTACTTTTCAGTTTTTACTAAATGTGGGGTGATGCGAAATATAATTTTCAAAACCAGAATTTCCGGTAAACTGTTACCATATGAACTGGAAATTACCCCCAAATGAATGGTTTAAATACTTTATATTTTGATTTGTTACAAAAGTTGTTTTCATTTATTTTTACCAGAACTGCCATATTACCATACAGTTAAGGTAATTGTGCCAGACATTTTTAAGTGTAGAAAACATGGATTTCTTGATATAATATATTGAGAAAAATGAAGCGAGAACTGTGCTCATATAGAAAATGGCCGTGCAAGAAAAGTGAAGCGATATTTGTGCTTTGATAACGAATAGAGCGAGAAAAGTGAAGCAATAATGGTGCTTCCTGCAGATGGCTTTGTATCAATGTAGCTTATAGTTTATACTTAGTATTTTTAAGTATTTAGTGTTTCAGATATATACATAATGAAATTTAACGAGTTTATTTAGTGTCAATTAGATATTAAAATATAGGTATAGTTAAAACTCATAGATCTTGCAGAAAAAAAAACGAAAATTATCGGAAAAATTTACCACCTAGATATCGGTATTAATAACGTTTGTTTCCTTAAACAATTGTGAATGAATCCACTAATAAATTCTTTCCGAAGCTGTTGGGAGTATTACGTTTTGAGTAGCAAAAATAATGGTTTGCATTTTTTTAATATTTACGCTACATTTTTTAAAAATTTTTGATACAAACTACTAAATATTTGTGTTTTTTTAAATATTAATTTTCGAAGATGAAAAGTTTTTTTTTATTAACGTTACTTAACTAATTTTGAAAGGCAATGATGAGAAATAATTCGTTTTAATTTAATTCTCAAAATATTTTCTCCTGAGCTAGCTGAATTATTTATGTTCATTTGAATTATCCCAAATGTTATCAAAAGAAAACTTCTTTGTTAAGTATTTCATTTAGTTAATTATTGAACAGTATTAAATATACGGATTTGTGCTAGCTGAAATCTTACATGAGTCTGTGGATATTCTGTATTTTTTTAACTTCATTAATGTAACGGTGTTGATCACATGCTAAATATCACTGAGGATAATGGGATAAGGCTAGTTAGTGAGATAAGACCGAGTTGTGTGGAAATTAGTCCTGTTTTCGCGCGTAGAAACTCTAAATTATACTTACTAGCCCAGATGAAGAACCTACCATATTGGCGTGTTGTTGTTGATTCATTCACGGCGTCTGTTAGATAAGCTCAACAATCTAATGCTCTTGCTTTTGAGCAATTGTTATTTTTAGTCAGAGTTATGAAACCAGTTTTTAGGCCAGCTTATGACACGTTTACTAAAGGTTCATACCCTAAAACATTATAAAGATTTCGTCCAGTAGTAGCACTATCAACAGGATAGTCTAATATAATAATTTTTCTGCAACTTCTTAATCAGTAACTAATCAAACTTTTGAAATATTGTTTTATTTTACTTATTAAACCACACATAACTTATTCAACTTAGGCATGGAATTAAAAAAATTTATTATTGTAAGTATTTTAAAAACTTTATATTTTGATAACGTTTTCCGAAGTTCAAGTTTTAAAAATTAAAAAGTTTTAAAAATTCCTTCTACCTAAGAATTTAAAATTCAGTAACTGAGTTCTATAGGACATATTTCAGCGAATAAAATGAAACAAAGCATTTTCAAAAAAATTACTGAACTTTTGAATAAATTCCAGATACATAATTCTCCCCAGAGTAAAATGTCAGAATTAAAATCATTATTCTTTCTGATCGGGACCTTATAATGTAAAAAGAAGTCAAGACTTCTCCTGTTTACTAGGCTTTAAAAATATACAAAACATGAATTTACTCTTTAGCTACAGCTTTATAGAAATTTATTATTTTAAAGGAAATATTCCCCGGTAAATAATTTTTTTGTGATTTGTACACTTTACTCCCACATGGGATTGATCAAAACAGTCTACGAAATATTTAATATAAATAAAAATTGGCAACCGTATTACTTATATAAGAATTTCTAGACATAATTTGCTTTAATTTTGAATCAAATACTTATAAGCCATTTGACCAAACATATTAGTACATAATAGATAAATGGATCAAAATAACATAATAGATTTTCTATGATATTATTTTACGTACTCATACTTTCATTACAGGTATTTAAAGTATTTGTCAAAAATGATGCAACAACCTTATTTGTGACAAATTAATATTAATGTCAAGAATTTCTAGACATAATTTGCTTTAATTTTGAATCAAATACTTATAAGCCATTTGACCAAACATATTAGTGCATAATAGATAAATGGATCAAAATAACATAATAGATTTTCTATGATATTATTTTACGTACTCATACTTTCATTACAGGTATTTAAAGTATATGTCAAAAATGATGCAACAACCTTATTTGTGACAAATTAATATTAAATTGCAAAAAATAGAATTTAAAATCTATAAAATTACTATCGTTATCAATCATGGCAAGGATGAAATCAAATTAATCGAAAACTGTTAATAAATGTTAATAAATGTTAATGAAATTAATCGAAAACTGTTAAAACTGTTGTTAATTTGTCGGATTCAATTGAAAGATGCCAAAAGAAGACTATCTAGTCACGAAATATGAAACTAATAAACAGATTTTTTTAAGAAATGAATATCTTAGTGTCAAATGCACTTTTTAAGGCAATTAAATCAAGTTGATTCATAATATGAAACGTATTTATAATCTCAATTTCCCATCTTTTCTTAGATATTCTCATTTAACCATAAATATTTTGCCATAAACAATAACTTTTTAATGAGGCAATTGCTGACAAAATACGGAGATTTACTCACTTACTCACATACATTTCAGATATACTTAAGTTTAGTTTAAGATATTATACATACAATAAAATCCATGCACACTAATAATACTTCCTTAATCTAATGTTTGCTTTAGCGTTGTATAACTCTCCAAGGTCTGCAATAAGCCTTCAACTTGCAAGCAATAGCAAATAGTGTCTCTCATTACGAATAATTTACAAATAATCATTGCGAATAATAAGTTATTTGTGTATTTTACAGAAAATAAGTAATTGTAAACAAATTCTATGAAAGTTAACGAAAAGTAAACAATGTTTTCACGAAAATTATTTTTTCTCAATATTTTAAAAACCAGTAATATTTCGCAGGTTCCATTTCAGATTTTTCAATGTGAAATGATTTCACCATAAACCTTTCTTGGCATAAACGATTTTATTTAGATGCATACTTATGCCACGACACAAACATGAAGTATATAGAAAATAATAGTAATTAATCACATAATCAATGAAACTTCGCGCTCCATCATAAAGCATTCTAGTCTTCTCACACCAAGCTAGAGAACAGCCCCCAGCTTCTTTTTTTTTTCCTTAAGTTTTTTTTCGTATCTCGCAGCGCCATCTATTGTCGACGATTCTTACACCTGATGGGATAGAGAACCTGTTTATTTGTCGGAATAAACCAAAAGTTAGATCCTATCATTGGGATACGGCATAGTTATGAAACATTAAACTGATAAACAACTTAATAAAAGATATCTTGGTGTTCAAAACATTTTCAAGTACAATGCATTTTCTAACGTTTCCTTATTCTAAGGCTTACTTCAGCGTTTAATTACTCTCTGATGTTCGGCATTAGTCCTTTAACTTATAAGCAATAGTAAAGAGTGCCATTCATTGCAAATTGTTTACAGGCTCGTTATGTCGTTTACAAATAATATATAGTTGTATTCGGCGTAATAAAATTCTATGAAAATGAATGAAAACTAAACAGTGTCTCAAGAAACTTAGTTTTTCTAAATATTTTCAAAACCTGATGAGAAAAATAAAAATAATTTTCAGATCTGAAATCAAGATGGAAAACTACATAGAGAAATAAACAACATACCAAGTATCCTTACATATTTATCAATTCTATTGTTACTGTTGCGGCTTGTTAAGTAAATCGTGTTATTGGATTTATAAATATTTGTAGTAATTTTAACCAGAGTAGAGCAAATGAACTTCTGTAAAACAATAACCAGCAAATATTTTTTTTAGTATAACAAATAAAATAGTGCAGAAACATTTTATTTATTAGTATGGAAGTAAATTTATATTAGTAAGTTGCTTAACTTGTGATTTTTGCTTAAACACGTGTTAAGAATAAAAGTAAGGAAAGACGCTAAACTCAGCTATAATGCAAGGCGTAATTTTCCTGCTTTTTCCTTTGTTTTACACCTCCTCGTTTTATGACTTCGTGACTGGAGAAGCAAGTGAAATGGTTTTCTAGAAATGTACCGACTTTTGAAACAACTCAAGAAGGGAATTTTAATATCTGCATGAAAGCCAAGAATGGCACTTGTATAGTCTGTATAATATTCCATAACACGAAGTTCATATGTAATATTTAGTTTAATGTTTTAGTTCCTTTTTATATAAATGTTTTAAATGTGCACCTGGAAATTTGTTTATTTTCGAAAGAAATCGAGAAATTTTGATAGAAATGCTTAATTTTAACTCATATAGGGGCTAAAATAACATATGAATGTGCACAGTTTAAGCACTGAATAAAAGTACGATCAAAATTATCCGAATATGATATGGGAGCTACAGGAAAATCAAACAGCTCATACATTTGTATCAAAGAGCTTTAATATTGATTTTGGCAAAAAAAAAAATAAAGTATGGCCTGATTAAAAATTTTATTTGCTTCAAATATATATAAATAACGATTGAAATGTGTCAGCCATAAGAAATAGACACCCATTTTCAAGATCTACCAGATATCGTTGGGAATATGACGTAAACATGTTAAATCACTTTTGTTTCTTCTCATTCGAGCCTGGCAAGTCTTGAAAATGGGCGCCTATTTTTGATGGCTTGAAACATGTCAACTGTTATTTCCTATTTCTATATTTTCGAAGTGAATAATGTTATTATCCAGTATAATATCTTACCCCTTCAGTTTCTTGGGATTATTCGTTTAAATAAAGTATAGCTTTATACAGTTTGTCATGATATCTTAGGGTGTGGCATAGAAAGCATTTATTCAGTTAAATTTACTTTTCAGTTTTGCATTTACTAAATACCAAAATTTTCGGCAAGCAATTAAAGAAGGGACGGAAACCGTTACCATGCGAATGCTTTAAACGCTGTATAATTTGGTTTTATTACTAGAATTATGGTTTTACAAGAAATGTCTTTATCTGACAGTACGGTACTGTTTACCAGAACTGTTTTTCTCCATGTGACACGTGCAAAGGATATTCTGTGGTTTTTGAAGCTTGATAAGTTAAGTTTTAATGGTACTTGAGAGAAATATGCAAAACATAAGAAGCTCAGTGTAAGGTTTATAAACGTAATTTGAGTTTTTCATTTAAATTTTAAAATAATGAGTTTTAATTTATTACATTTTTTGAATTTATAGTTAATTGCACACTGCTTGCTTTATTTGTTTTTAATCAATCCAAACCACTAGATTTTTTTTTTTTTTTTGAAATATTCCATTAACTTTCGATTTAAAATATTGGAAAGTGCTATTTTTCTGTTTTCAATTTATCAAAATAACTTGAAGTTATAATCACTATTTCTGAAAATAGGTTATTTATTTATAATAACCAAGTATTAAAAATAAACTACTCCACTTCAACTTACCTGACTCACAAGAACTAAAAGTATTTAAGAATAAAAATTAAAACACGCAACCGAACAAACAAAAAAATTCTCGTCAACAGTTTTTTATGTTCAATATTTTTAAAACTAATTGATATTATGAATTCTTTAGTTGACAATTAAAGATAATAAAATCCATCATTTTTCCAAAACGAAACGCAATCCCACAATCGATGATTTATATTCGATGCAACGAAATCACGAACTACTTAAACGCCCTAATTTGAATAATCATAACCTAGAATAATTTCTTTGAATAAAAATATGCATATAAAATAAATATCTACTAGCGCAGTTTTAATCGAAGTCTCCGAAAGAAATGAAATGAATCTTTTAAACCTATTTAAAAGCACCGTTGGGGACAATAAATTGGATTATTCCATATGATTACATCGAAATTGGGTGAATTTTAAGTTAGAAACGGGGATGTTTACAGTATTACGTAGTAATTGGAAGTTCAGTGAAAACTAAAAGAAATGAAGGAAGACATTTTGCCAATAATATTTGTGCGTGACTTATAGATTTTATTATGATTATTTTAGTCTAAGTTTCCGTGATTTTATTTATTTGCGTGTCTTGCTCTATGTTAAGCAAAATCGAAATCCGATTGTAAAAACTCCGTTGAATAGTGCAATTAATATATATATATATATATATATATATATATATATATATATATATATATATATATATATATATATATATATATATATATATATATATATATATATATATATTTCTTTGTTAGGAGTGTTTATTACTGCAACAATTAGTTCATAAGAAATTATTGTTTCTCATTGAACTGTAATAGAAGACCAAGATCAAAATATCATTAAAACGTTAAAAGATTAATATATTTTGTCCTTATTGAGACTTTGAGGCTTGTAATAAAAGTTACAAAAAAATCTTCTTAATTATCTCCTTCTAAGATCCAGCGTTCAAAATATTGAACAGCATTTGGTACAATTTTATCACACAAAAAATATTTTTATTCTATTTATAAAACTTTACAACGCGATTGTTTTTATAAAAAAATATTATAATTTACCATCATACTTCAGTGCTTCATGAAATGACAAAAAATGCTTAAAAATTTGATTTAAATAATTTTTTGGAATATTATATGACATATAGTTGATTTAACCATAACTGAAAGAAATGCATTATTAAATATTCCACAGTGTGAAATTATTATTAAAGGTTAACGTTTATGTTTCTTATGAAATATTTAATATTAACTAAAAGAAGTCACGTATAATAATTCGAATTTTTAAGAAAAATTTAAAGTATTTTAATTATCGCATATTAGTGTTTCTTTTATCATAGTTTGCATTTATTGTCCTTATTATTTTTTTTATCAGAAGCAAGGAACACGCTCTATAGGAATCTAATCCAGTCAGTAGCAGGGAACGACAGCTCTGTTATAGCATTCAATAATCTGCTTCTAAAACAGTTATATTTCATTTATTTCCGTGTGAAATCATCATACATTCCTTTAAGGCATCTTCGGTGAGCCTTTTTTGGCCTCGGGAGGGGCTATTTTCCCAGTAATGAGCGATTAAAATCTGCTGTTCCATAAATTTAGGGTGAGAGTAGCCGGCGGCCATGCCTTCAATGCATTCTAATGTTACTCAATTTTATAGCTAATTTCAACACCCTTTAAAGCTATTAAACAGTATTCATTTTCTTGTTAAAAATTATTTCCTTACATTGCTCATGCGCTTTCCTTCTCAAATATATTAATTTTATTAATTTCGGAGGACTGGTACTCTCGTTACAGCTATCTTTGTAATTTTTGACGTGATTCTGACGTATCATTTTGTCATTTTAACGATAGTAAAAATTTAAACATTGACTTTGACCCCTTTTTAAATAGGCTAAATATTCATATTCTTTGAAAAAAATTTTATCATTATTTGCCTCAATTAATTTGTGATTGATCGACACTTATTTTTTATTATCTTTTTTCAGTGATTTTATATGATATTCTAAATTCAATCTACTTTTTCAATTCTTGTACTTATAGTATTCCATTCCATATTAAAGTGAAAACAAACGTTATGAAGAAAAATACAGTTAACATCCCGTATTCACCATCTATCCTAAAAAGCAAACAGACGCTACCGAAAGTCTTAAGGTCCTCTTCTGACGTCATAACATTAAAGTGACTATTTCCTTTCTGACGATCCGAATTTGTTTGTATATACACGGAATACTTGGTTTTTCTTAATTTAATTTATGCTCCGTGATTTTGTGAAAAAAATGTGTTTTTCATATTTTAAAATATCATATAAGGATGTAAAAAAAGTACTTTGGGAAATCATCCTAAATTGATTTGCAATTACATAATAGTTGAAATGCGGATTTACGCAATTTGGTTTACACCAGCAGAAATTCTTATACCTGAATTTTATACCGGAAGTTGAAACAACCTCTACAAATACTGCCCCCTACCGTGGAAAACATGAAACGTGGTCGAGAATTAGGTGAACACAATTTTACATCGCGCTTTTCACATTAAGATATTTTGCAAATTATTACCACCTCAGCTTGATTACTAATGATTATAGTGTTTCCATGTTTTATTCATATATCAAACATCAATGTTTACAACTATACAATTGCATTATTTTATTTTCCACTTCTCTTAGACTAATGTTAATCAATGTGATCACACACACCTTAAGGTTAATTATTTATCACATTTAATATTTTTTATATTACAATTCACTTATAGTTCTGTCAGTACTTTTTTATGATACTTATCTCTAACCGATAGTGGATTTTTTATGCCCACATAGGTTGGGGTTAATTCTTTTTCTCCCTTTTCTTTTGTTCAGTACATGTATTAGTTTATCTATAATTTAGACAGTTATCATTTAATAAATGTATCTTTAGTCAACTAAGGTATTTTTTAAGCACACATTGGTTGGGGCAAATTATTTCTAAGGCCTTTTGTCCTTACCATATATAATTTTCAAATTTTCTATATAAGTTTTTTTTTTTTATAAAATTTTTCTCAAGTGTAATTTAGGCTTTATTTTTCCCACATAGGTAGGGGCAACTAAACTTTCCCTTTTCTAATATTTAACTTTTCCATAATACATAATACATAGCCATTCGTAACTTTTTGCTCACGTAGGTTGGGGCCAATAAGTTTTAATGCTTAATTACACATTATAGCTAAATTATTCATTAAAGTACTGTCTTTAAAAAAAAAAATCTCTATTTAATCTTTTAAATTTTTTAACCCTAATTGATGGAACTCCTCTTAACAACTGAAATTTTTACATTATCATCACCAAATTTTTCAATAATTTTTACTGCTAACTTTCTATTGTTCTATATCTCTCATATCAATATATATTATCCACATTTTTCATTCATTCATAATCTAAACTCTTGCTCACTGTGGGGACTTCTTTAGGGGTCAGGACTGACTCATCATCGCCACATTTCATATTATACTTTCAAAGTACTAACATTTACAACTCAAATACTCCTGCTAATTGCTCCCTAAATTGCTTATTTCCGCTTCTTTCGCTTCTTAATAAAATCTATTTTTTTAACACTTATTCAACTTAATAACTCTACTTGCTAATAATAGATATCAGAAAGCACTGTTCCTGCTTAGATTAAGATGATCCAGTTGATAAGCTACTTCTTGTCACTGAATTACAGAAATGGCGACAGAAATCCGAAATTATCAAAATGTCAACGAGAGAACTGCTATGACGCAATATGACTACTAAAGAATATCCAGAAAGAAATGCCACTACAGGTCTCAACAATTAGACCAAATGACCGATTAACAACAATTGGCAACCAAATTAGAAAACTTTCTTAAAAAATCCAAGAGTTAAAGACTCCTTCACCGACATGCAGCGAAATTGTCAAAAGACCTTCACCAACAGCTCCAATCATCCAACCAGCAAGCAAAGACTGCAGTACGGACGACATCGTAAATAAATTAACAAGCAACACAAACAGACCAATAATCGAGAAAATATATAAAAATGACAAGATAGTAGAAATTGAATTTTACAGCGATAGTAATAAAGACAAATTTACAGAATGCATTAAGCACACCACACTGCCCTTTAAAGACAAAACCAAACGATTAAACCCACTTATCTTATTAAATGTGCCGACAACCCATAAAGAAGATGAAGTTTTGAATCGAATCAAACAGGGAGCTAACTTTAACAAAAACTTTGATGAAATCAACATTCTAAAATCAATTTCACACAAAAAAGATGATACAAAAAAAGCATGTTATCTTCAAAGCTACATTTCAATTAGCTCAACATCTATTGAATATGAACTATATATATGTTGGTCTCAATAAATGCTATATAAAAAAGAGGATAACCTTACTATGCTGCAGGTACTACCAGATCATAGGCTATCACCAGGAAAATTGCACCAATCAATTTTCATGTGGGTTATGTGGAGGAAATCACTCAGTGGACAGCTGTACAAGTAAACCCCCTTTATGCATCAACAGCATAGAATCAAATTCGTGCAGAAACACGAACATCAACCACTAACACACGTCAGCAGATCCAGCATGTTCAAGTTACCTCAGAGCTTTAAATAGTCTTAAAAAGCAGCAACAACTCAACAAGCAGAAAGTTTTCTCAAATCAGCATACAAGGTACTAAAATCAATTAATAAGACACCTTTCATCCTAAAAATTTAAAAAAAGTCCGAAGTTTAAAAGCCTACAGACTAAATACTTTTATTTTTAAGCTCGAAGTCTAATACTACTTTCTTTATTTATTAAGTTTATATATATATATATATATATATATATATATATATATATATATATATATATATATATATATATATATATATATATATATATATATATATATATATATATATATATATATATATATATATATATATATATATATATATATATATATATATATATATATATATATATATATATAGCACAAAAAAACAAAGAGAAAAACGAAAATAATTAATAAGTTTTATTAACTGCGCATAAGCTGCAAGTATACAAAACTCATAATAAAAGCTAAAAAATTGAGAAAATATGGGAAAAAATACAAAATAATGACAAGAGAAAAAAATTATTAGCAATAATATTTTAAAAGAATTTAAAAGATCATAATTTTTAATACCTTAATTAAAAAAAAAAAAAAATTAATTAAAATTTGGAAAACAAAACAAAGAAAAGATATAATCTCTTCATCAGCTCACACGATTATATCCGCAAAAGGAGTGCTTTCTAATATTGTATTAATATAGCCAAAGCAAAATATATCAATACAACAGTGTGAGGAGCACTCACAAATTTTAAACGAAATTGGAACACATTAAGTAAAAAATATGTACGGAAAAACAAAGAAATATATCAAGCAAAAAACTGAAAATAAAATGTAAAGAGATTAGAGATCAGTACACGAAAAGAAATCTACATAGTGAGGAGCGAATTAAATGAACTTACGCATACCGGAATCTTTCAAGAATGATTTATAATATTTTCGTAATAAGATTGCCAGATTACAGATTGCCAGATTATTTTGTTTTCCAAATTTTAATTAATTTTTTTTTTTTAATTAAGGTATTAAAAATTATGATCTTTTAAATTCTTTTAAAATATTATTGCTAATAATTTTTTTCTCTCGTCATTATTTTGTATTTTTTCCCATATTTTCTCAATTTTTTAGCTTATATATATATATATATATATATATATATATATATATATATATATATATATATATATATATATATATATATATATATATATATATATATATATATATATATATATATATATATTACTTTATTCCTTTAGCTCTTTTTGTTTTTCCTATTCTCACTAAGTTTTTAACAATTCCTCATTTCTTTAAACATACTTCTTATTTCTTTAACCCAGTTTATAAATTTTCACTTCTTCCGATCATTCTTTTTTATTTCTTAGTGTCCTACTCTAGAGTGCTCATAGGTTAAAAAAAAGATAAATACCAAATAAAATTTTTATTTTTTATTTTATTTACGTTCTTACTTTTCTTAAAATGCGAAACGACTACAATAATAGCCACAAAAAATTCACAATATCGACAAATTTGGATAGTTTAAAAATTGTACAGATAACTTTACAAAGCAGTAAATCTGCAATGCTTACTCTCCAAAATTCAGCTGCTGAGCTGGAAATCGATGCAGTCTGTTTTCAAAAACCCTATTGTCCTAAAGGTAATATAATAGGTTTTCCACTATCATGGAAACTATTTCACTCAAAGAATAACAAGAGTGGTATTTTTATTGTGAATAAATCAAACAACCCTCTACAATTGATCTCTTCAGAACATTCTATCGCTATCTCTCTACATACCAAAGATAATCCTAAATCGTGATCGTATCTCTTTATAACTTTCCTTTTGATAGTGATATTAATTTAATAACTGACTTAACACAACATAAATCAAAATTCTCGATTGATACAAATCTGTAAAATTTATTAATCTGCTGTGATTTCAACGCCCATCACGAGTTCTGGGGCTACAATAATGCAGATGTAATGCGGTGAGGCACTCATGGATTTTAAAATTTCTAATAATATTAAGATCTTAAACACTCCTAATGAACCTCCCACTTTTGTTGCCTCTCAGACTTCATCTCTCCCATATCTTAGTCTAACAAATAGTCTTAATATACTTAATTACTCTAACTGGTCCGTTTCAGACATTGAATCAAATTCAGATCACAAATATATAATGATACAGCTGAGTGATTCTTTCAACTTCTCTTCTTTTATTAGATTTAAAACCAAATTTGGGAATCATCGAAAATGTAAAAAATGATTTTCAAAATTTTTTCCAGACCATAATTCTAAACTAGAAAGCATAAATGATGCACCTGCATTAAACACCCTCACAGATGATCTCAATGACAAAATCTTCATACTTTACAAAAGCACTTATGAAACTAAAACCTTTAATAAAATAACTAATCTCCCTTGGTGGAATTCCAAATTATCAATTTTACAGAAAGAACTTCATACGTTTAGAAAAAGATATCAAAGATCTACATCAGCTGATGAACATCAAAAGCATAAATCAATCTTCAATTTAAAAAGAGACCAATATAAAAAACGAATCATAAAAGCAAAATTCGACGGTTGGAAAATGCTTTGCGAAAACTCCTGTAAAACCTTTGGCGCTCACTACGAAACGCCATTTCGTAATAGCACACATCCCTCGACAACAACAGATATCTACAATGCAAACTCCCCCTAATACTAGAAAATCTTTTCCCTGACATAAACTTATTACCGATAGACAAATTTTAGTATTCCAATCTCACTCTAGACCCACCGTTTAATCAAACTGAACTCATAAACTTAATTAAATCTCTAAACAGCAAGAAAGCTCCAGGAATTGATTACATAATCATCAAAAATATTTTTCACTTTTTTGATAATTTCTTCACGAATTTTTTTTAATAAATGCTTAACCTAACGTGTATTCCCTGATCATTTCAAAAAAGGTCTAGTACTTTTATTTCTCAAAATAGACAAGGATCCTATAGACCAATTACGCTTTTACTTTTCTTAGGAAAATTCTTAGAAAAACTTCTTACAAAGAGAATCAACTTTCATCTCAAAAAGAATAACATCGTATCACATACCTAATTTGGATTTCGTTACGGTAAATCAATAAATCACGCTTTGAATAATTTCTTAGAGAATTCAAACAAATTAAAACAAAAATATAAGCATGTAGTGGTGGTTTCGCTGACATGGAAAGCGCCTTTGATAATATTCAATATAATTTAAGCTATGAAGAACTTTCCAAATCCAATATGCCAATAAATTTATGCCACATCATTGAAAGCATCAACACATATAGAACAGCCATTCTCTCAACCAATCAAGGTTACACATTCAAACAAAGGTTGTCCGCAAGGATCACGCTTTGGACCAACAGGCTGGAATTTAGTTATTAATAATCCTCTTATTACTCTTAACAATAGTCATATAATACAGGTCTTTGCTGACGCTATAACAGTTCTTACCTACGAGAACTCGAGATGAGATCTAGAAAATACAACAAACAGTACACTTAATACAATTCATGATTGGTTGATTAATAATAAACTAACTCTCTCAATAGAAAAGTCAGTTTTCATACACTTCAAGAAATCTAACAGATTTAAAATTAAGGAACAAAAAGTAACACGAAAAAACCATTTCATATAACTTTGCGTAATTTTGGATAAAAATCCAAACTGGAGTCCCCATATTGAAATCCTTAAAAACAAATCTAATAGCCTCAGAAGCTCTTTAACAAAAATAAATACTCGTACCAAAACTTGGGGCATCAATCACACCTCAAGAAAATTTATATACAAGACAGTCATACTCCCTTTCCTCTCTCATGGATCCTGTGTTTGGACAAGCAATATCAATTCAACCAAGAATTATGAGAGCACTTGAAACAATCCAACGGAAATTTCTATTAAATATCTCCAGACCGTACCATTCACCTTCCACAGCCGCACTCCAAGTTTTTTGTGGTATCCCCCCTCTATATAAAGAGATTGAATTGATTTCCCGCTTGGCATCTCTTACTCAACTTAAAAAGGACATTATCCATGATAATATACCGTATTGTTACATTGATTTTGATACAAAGCAATCAATCCCCACCTTTCTTCCTTCAAGCTACCTAATGAATACAATAAATCTTAAAGAAACCAATAATTATAATAATCAAAATGTACACAATTCCTTTACAGATAGTTCTAAAATGGAGACAGGCACCGGCTTTGCATTTTACAACATAAATTTCTCAAAAAATTTCACTCTTAACAAAAATGTTTCCATCTTCTAAGCAGAATTACTAGCCATTCTTGAATGTATTCTACATATTAAAAAACAAAATGACTTTAACAATATTCAACAATATACTATTTGGTCAGATTCTAAATCGGCTCTTTTCTTATTGAAAAATTCTTGCACGAATAATAAACTATCAATTTAAATCCAAACACTCTTATCTAACACTAATGTACAACTTTTATGGATCAAAAACAACTTTCATGGCTCATCAAAACAGGCAAGGTAATGAACAAGCAGATGCTTTTGTCAAATTATCCACGACCAATAAACAAAACTATTTCTATCCGTATCCTACTCCTTTTCTCAGGAAAGAACTCAAGACTTCAACCAATAATGACTGGCAATTATATTGGAATAACATCGAATAAGGCCGAAGACTTCATAACCTTATTCCCAAAATAAATTACTTTAAATCCATACCTACAAAGCAAGAAATATGGTTCCTTACTGGACACGGTGTCTTCCCTACATATTTCAAATTCTTAAACGTAACTGACACTGGTCGATGTACATGCATGTGGCCAACTGGGCACTCCAGAGCACTATCTTACTGAATGTATTTACACTGCCTCTTGGCATAACCGTCCGCTGAATCAATCTAACCTATACAAATAGCAGAAAAACTTCCTAACTAACAAGACATTAAATACTAAACTTAAAAACACAATGCATTTTCTATTCATTATTGATTATTTAATAAAATTTTAAGGTTAACCTCATTAAGTTTATGGACTGTCTACTTAAAAAAAATATTTTGTCTAACATAAAAAAATTTTATAAATATACATAAAATACTTATTTTGTCATACATGTACACTTTTTCTATTATATTTTTTCTATTATATTTTTTCTTTTATTTCTCTTTTTCAATTATTTTATGCAGCTCACAAAATTTTTTTCATTCATTGTCCTTTTTACTTCATTTATTGTTTTTTTTTATTGTTTCTTTTTTTTAAACAAATGCGTTGCACGCCTTTGTCATCTGCAAGACTTTTCATTGTTGTGTACTAAATTTTATTGTAAAAATTATCTAAAGCAAGCTACTCGGTACTATGCATTATGTATTATGCAATTTTATTTTAATAAATACCCGCTGATCAGATTCGCTCCCGGGGTTGTGGCGAGATGGACTGGTAGCCATTTCAAAAAATGATGACATAGAAAAATGATTTATGTTCACTAATAGATCTTATTAGTATCATAAGGGAAATATTTGGACATGAGAAGTGGCGGCACAAGTGTTCTTTTTAGTACATATATTTTTAGTTGAATAATTTCAACTGTTTTATACCAAGAAACAGCAATTTTTGCAAAACAATCATAGGGTTTTCTGAGCGGCAGGGAACAGGGGGCTTAGTCTCCTAGTAAAATATAATACAGTATTTAAACTTTAATAATTTTGAGAACAAAACCTAAATGTCTATTCCATACGCAACATTGCATTATTTCCTTTCAAAATTTAAACAGGTTGCAAAATAATAGACTATGACGATATCCTTTGCATATTCTGTGTAGCGTGACTGAAAGAAATTAGGAAAGTTGACTCCTCGAGATATTTATAATTCACACCTTTCATTCACTTGACATGAGTTATTCATAGAACTTTCTAGTCATATGCTCTTCGCAAAAATCACATAATGCTGACGGATTTGGTTCACCAAGACTTTCTTTTTCATTAAAACAAATATAAAGCTTGCGTGCGTTCAAAGAAGTTAAATATTTTATGATATACTATATTTTTCAAAATTAATAGAAACTTGGAATGTGATAGATTTTATAACCATGTAAAATAAAGATTTAATACAATTTCCCGTGAACTCGGAGACTCTTTTCTTTCTTTTTCCAAGTTAATTGATTTTCTTTGTATAATACAGAATATGAAACTATATATAATGTCTTTTCTGATTAACAATAAAATAATATTTTATAATATGTGATGAAATTTGGTAATAAAATTAACAATTTCCCGCAAACCGTTACCATATGAATGGGAAAATTATCAAGTGTATGGTTTAGACACCCTATATATTCAGAATTAAGTTTTTTTTTACCAGAAATGTTATTAGCATACGGTATGGTAATTTTACCTGACTTTTCTTTTCTCCATGCATTAAAAAAGAATATTGTTTGGTTATTCTTTTGACGATAACTTCAACCATGAGATTGACATCTAAAACTAAATATCTTAAGGCAATTATTTTTGCTTAGTTATCAGGTATTGGGTATAAACATAATTTGTATTTTTCTAATGTTTTTACGTTTTGAATGGAATTTATTTTTTGAATCTTTGCCTTCTGTCAATGTAAAAATTCTATGCATTAATAAGCAATGGAACACAGGATTTAAAATACATTTTCTGTCATTTTTAAAATATTTTACCAAATGAAACTAATCTTTTTTTGCAACCTTCTATCATATTTAATTTAAAACACCGCGGATATCTTTTGTATCACATATAAGTTTAGAAACATTTTTTGGCTTAAATAAGTTTTTATGAATCTTAAAAATGCTCAGAAATATGAATACATTTTCTACAGTTTTTTTTAGTTTTAATAATAAAAATAATCACTTACCTCAGCCATAATTATTTTCATTCATTTGGATTTCACCACTAGTTTCTACAAAAAAATATTTGCAGACGTAGAATCATCCATTAAATTCTTTTACAAAAACATTGAAGAACCATATCAAAATCATTTCATTTCAAAAGTTTTTTTTTAAATAGTAAAATGTTAATAAAAATGATTTTTTTTTCGTTTCATTGATGGTCGCTTTTTCAGATTTGTCATTGATTATTTCTGATTTTAAACCTGGTTCAACCTATTTCTTAAGTGCTTAGTTTCTAAAATTTAATTAAAAATACGACTTAGAGTCAGATTCAAAAACAACAATCAAATGTCATTTATAAAAATTAAGCCAAAATATTATAAAATACATCTTTCACGTCTCTAGAAATTGACATATTTCATCATTTTTTTCTTTTCTTTTTTCTGGTAAATATAGTACACATATGTCACAAAATTAAAGGAAGAAAGGCATTAATTTATTTAAGATAAACGTAAAAAATCGGCATACTATTATTATTCAAGCCAATAATAATTAATATTGGTAATAATTACTAATTGAAATGAATTAAATGAGCTTCAAACGCTGGACAAAATATCGGAAATACATCTATACTAGCAATTTTTTTTTTTAATTTTTCTCAAAAAATACTTTGACAATCATTTTGTTAGTTTAAATATGTTTAGGTTATGCGATTTCTCATACTTATTAATGGAATTTAAAGCTTTTAGAGGTTTGAGGGTCCGGCAATAAATTACGGACGAAAAATATTGTTTTTGATCACCCTATGTCAAAAAACATAAATTGTAATTTATAACAATTATTTTGGTTATTATATGGGTGATTCTTTGGAAACATGACAATTCGGAACAAAAAATTTCTTCAAATTTAAAGTCCTCAAAATAATCTAATTTTTTTTGTATATTTATTTAGTTACATTTAGTAATATCTTACAGATAGCAGTGTAGTTTATTGACATTTGCTAAAGAAAAAAATAAAAAAGAAATTCGCCAAATTTTGAATGCCAGGAAAATGACATATTAGCTTAGAAGTAAAACAGTCATTTTAAGCTAATAACTAATAACTAAGTAACTCAACTTAAGCCTTTGCGTTAGATGGACCATGAATTGCTTAAATTAATTCTCTTATCCACGGTGGAAAGAATAAAAAATGTTTTTGTTGCTGATATGTACAGTATGAAATTGTGTATTATAATCAATCATTAAATTTAAAAAAAATAACTTTGATTACATTCAAGCATATTACAATCTTACATAAACTTGGTTATTATTTGATATTATATATGCATAAAATATTAGGTTAATATTTGCCTTCTCTCCTTACATTCAACTGTTTAAAAAATTTTCTGGTAACTATTTCAATGTCCTGGCATTTATAAGCCAGGATAATGACAATTTGCCATTATATAGCAATTAACCTTACTTTAATTTAACATTTCGGCCTAAGCTGTTTACATTCCTTAGAAAACAACAGGATTTTTTGAAATAACTCCGATAAATCTATGTAGTTTATGATAGTAATGATTTTAAGAAGACAGGAAAATGACAACATAAAAACCTACTCACCATGAAAAAATTTTTGAAATAGGTTTTTAACCAGAAAGTTGGTATATTATTCATGCAATAAGACATGTTCAGATAGGATGGTATTCTTATTAATCTATTAGCATAAGATAATGATTGCTGGCATTATCTATTTTGGTTATAAATTACTAAATAAAAGTAACCAGGAAAATGACAGATTTTCTTGTGACAAACAAATTTTGACAGTAAAACATTTTTTCTATAAAGTTTTTGTAAATAATACCCTCCGCATATATTCTAGAAATGATTACACGGTTGAGATTTAAAGAAATTAGATATTGAAAAATTTATGGGATGTTTTTTAGCTAGTTATTACGGGAAATACTGATTGTGGCATACCAGAAAAATGACATTTCGAAATTCAATTAAATTTTTCAAATATACAAAGCAGCCAATGCTAGTACAAGGTCATTTGATAATACTAACAGCAGTGCTATTTATTAAAATTTTAAAAAGGAGTTCTTTTAGTAGTATAGTAATAGATCTTGGAGCAAGATACTGTAAATTGTCATATTTCGTGAGAATCACCCATATGCAATAATACCACAAAACTTCATTAACCCAGCTTAAATGTTTATAGAAATATGGGCATTTTTATAAAAAAACTTTTTTTTGTGCTTCGATTTTCTGCTATAACTTTAATAATATTCAATAATCTTAAACAAAATTTTTGGATCAAATTAAATTTAATTTACAAAATTAATCCTTTAAAATTGGAGAAAAATTTGTTGTAAACTGCGTCAGTTATGAGTGATTAAAGTAGTTTCTTATTCTGCGCATGCACTGAAAAAATTAAAACTTTTTTTCCTTAATTTAGTGAATCGTATATGGCATCCAATAAAAAAAGTACAATATGAATATCTTAAAAATTGAAAAGTTTCTAGCAATTGTCTAAGCAGTTTAGTTCTTTTTTAAAGAAAGCTCAAAATGATAAAAGGTTTTCCACAAATTTTATTTTGTACTATTAAATAAGATTCAATAAAAATGACACCAACATTGTGGGGGATCACCCACCCCCATAAAAGTATCTTTTCTTTCGCATGTTTACTTTCATTAAACAATCACATTTTGGTGTATGAACGTTATTATTGTAAGGCTTTATCATTTATGGCATTATTGTAAGGCTTTATCATTTCTTATTTAATTTTGTCTTTTGATACCAAATTAAATTGGTAGAAAGCCTCTTATTTTGAGCTTTCTTTTAAAAAAAACTACTTAGAAAATTTTTTGACACAATTGAAATTTTTAACATATTCAAATCGGACTTTTTTTCATTGATTAACAAATACGATTCACTACAAAATTATTAAATAAAATGTTAAATTTTTGCGCGCATGCGTACTACTTTAATTACTTATATTTAGCACAGTTTTCAATGATTTTTTTTTTAAATTTCTTCATAGCAAACATTTTGTAATTTTAAATTGCTCTTAAAATCAGGTTTAGTTTTATTGAATATTTTCAAAATGATAGCAAAAAATGTAAGACAAAAAATAAGTTTTTTTTTATAAAAATGACTATATCTCCATAAATATTTAAGCTATGCTTACGAAATTTTGCGGGTTTTGGTTCATTCACGTAATGAGCAAAGAATTGTTACAATTAAAAAATTTATTGTAACATTTTTTGGCATAAGGTGTTCAAACACTATTTTCCGTTCGTAATTTATTGTTAGTCCCTAAAACCTCGAAAAGCGTAGAACTTCTTCAAAATGTATGAGAAATTGCATGATCTAAATACTTCTGAAGTTATAAAATGGTTATCAATTATTTCTTGAGAAATATGAAAAAATATATTAGTATAGAAGTGTTTCTATTATTTTGTCCACCCCCTGTATTAAACGAGTAAAAGTCTTATCGCCATATTGAAGACACTGATTCTTAATTAATGTTGACAATATGCATTAATTGAAATAAAAAAAATAACCTATCAATTAATAAGTAAAGTTAAAGGAGAAAAGGTAGTTATTCGTTTTGGGAAATTATTATCCACCATATTATTATTGATACCAATGATTAATTAATATAATTACTGTGTATTAATTGAAATGATAAAATAACCTGAATAACCTGAAAAGCAAAGTTAATGGCGAAAAGGTTAATGGGGGGGGGGGCGAAAAGGTTCGCTTAGAAGAACCGTAGAAATACCATGAGCAGATGATTTAATTAATTTGGTTATATGCACTACTAGTATAATGGTAATGGGTGCAATTTTAATAAGAATTATACAACTATAAACGGTTTTAGTACCGATACTGTGGAAATAAGTATCTTACTAACCCTTCAAAGGGATATGTGCTGGAGAAAATTACTTGATAATGCTAGATTTTAACTATCTTAAGTTGGCAGTGAGCAGTATCATCGCGGCTAGTCATGCTAAATACAGTTAAACTCTATTTTGTTCCGATAACTACAAAAAAAACATATTTTGCTTAATATAATACCGTAAAGCCATCAGGGGCAACAAATAACAATAAATAAGATGATGAATTAAATTATTTTAGTTTTATTACTTGAGCTCAGTGGAAAAGTCAGGTAATGGATATTTTCAGAGAAGCTATAATCAGGATAAGAAGTAAAAAAAAAAGTGATCTCCAAACTATTTAATTACCAATCTATCGGAAAGTGGGACTAATAATTATTCGTCTTATTTTATTTACGACTGCCTGATTTGAAAATAAAAGTAATTTAAGCATACTAAAAACTAATGTGAGTTAGTTAAGTGAAAGCGAAAACAATTCTGTTACATTTTAATATACACTTATTAAAGCAACAATTTTGTTATTTTCACTGATTCATAAATACCCATAAAAATGTCACTTACCTGCTTCTTCAACTAAGCTCCTTAATAGTATCGGTACACGTGAATCAAGTTTGTGCAGGATTTCGTAGTGTTGTTCAGTACAGATTAAATTTTTTTTTCATTCTTCCCGTACGACGAACTGGTATTCAACCAGTTGAACACAATATGCTTTGGAAATATCATTTTGAAATATGATTAGGAATATCATTTGGACTATCATTGCTTACATATTATTTACAAATATATTTTTATACATTATTTTAGTGTATGCAACATATATACGTATATGCCATTTTGTTAAATTCATCATTTTCATACATTAGTGTGATGTATAACTATATATTATTCGTGGAGAATTTGAATACATATTAAACAAAATTAGTTTTTGCAGCCTAAATTTTTTTCAGAACAATTGTTCTAGTATTCATAAAACGGAAAATACCCTTGAAAGTTCAATTTTACTTTCAGTAAAGAAATAGGATTTTTTATCCCATGAAATCAAGTGTGAAATAAGAAAGCACAATGCTCCAAGCAATATCAGTAGAAATGAATTGTTTTTGAAGATTGAAAACTTCTCGGTAACAGCTCTTATATGTTCAGATTCCAGTTTTTAGAACTGTTTTTTTTTCTTTTCTTTTTTTCCCCCTTGAAAAAAGTGTTTTAAACCAAATCATTTTTGTTTAAACACTCATTACACCCATATCATTTTGTTTGCACCAATATTTAAAAAATAATTTCAAATTAATAAAAAAAATTAGGAATTACAAGTAAAAAGATGCTGGTTCATTGCCTTCATAATTAACGCATTATATTATAATTTACATATAATGATTAGTATTCATACATTTATTTAATTACCACGTCTTTCTGTGAAATTCAATCAATATCTTTTGCTACAAAGTCATGCACTCGAGCGTACATGACGCATAAAACTAATAAAGTAAAATGCATTTTTTAACATTGTTTATTTTAATACTGGAATTCCTAAATATATCATGAGGAATTTGGGAATTAACTCAAATATAAAATACACAAGTCACCCATGTAAATAATTGATTTTCAAAAATTGCGAGTTATTTTAGAGTGCTTTTCAGTGTTAGTTGTAGTTAGCATACAGTTTTGTGTCAATAATTTTATTTTTGTTGCGAAATTTCACATATATCTTATTCTGAAATATGTGTAAATTTCAGCATATATTTAAATTTTAAGTATGTATAAAATTATATCTTTCACTTCATAAAATTCCGGGTCAAATTACGGTATAAATTTGACACTTTGGGGGCATTATACGTAAAGTCCATTTTACCGTAAAATTTATTTTAACTTTAAAGTATTATACCGCAGAATATCATACCGTAATTTTTATATTAACATTTATTTAAGCTGAGTGATTTTATGGTAATTATTACTGCAACAATTATGGTGTATCATATATTTTGTTCTGGAATATGTTCCAGTAAAAAATTGATTTTATAGTAAAAAATATCAGCAACCTGAATGCCGGTTCTTATTACAATAATTTGATCCGGAATTTTTTGCAGTGTATGTAGTTTCGGGTGAGAAGAAATAAGATATTTCTTACAACAAATACGAATCATAATCTGCTTATTGGATTTTTATATGACTACCATAAGCTTTAATGAATAATATTTAAATAATACATTATCTTTGTAATTCGCCAATAAGTTCAATTAGTTAATTTAGATTAATTGCATTTTTTTCACTTGCTTAAACATTGGAAAATAATGCTAATAATATTTATCAAAACTTACCGGTTTGTTTTTTAAAGATGGAAAATAACTAAACTAGGTTTTATGCCAATAATTTAAAAAAATACGTTGAGCTCATTAAGAATAATAGCATGATTAACAGCTGGACTTTGATAAAATCTCTTAATTACTTTACCTACTTAAAAAAATCTAAACATCCATTTTTCCGCCGATGAAGTTTAATGATTAGTTTCTAAAAAGAAATAAATTATTCACCAATTTCTGCATAAAACTCATATCTTTATTTGAAAGAATGCAATTAACTCTTCATATCACAATAAATCTTACATCTCTACCATTTCTCGTTTAATAATTGAAACGTTAAAGAAACGTTTTTCTTCTAAATATATATGCGAGGAATAAATCTTTTTAAGAATAATGATTGTATATTTTTTAAATAAATTACTCGGCAAACGCTTAAAAAATGCATTTTGTACTTTTTTCTGTTTGATTCACTATTAGGTAGAAAAACATGCATAATAAGAATGTTGAGTTGAAGCAATATTTGATTTATTAACTGTATGCAAAAAAGCATAATTAATTCTTCATCCAAGACGAGGGATTGTCTTTATATTTATGAGTAGCTTTTTTTTCTTATTTATTAAAGTCTCATCAATTAAAATAGATAAAAAATTTTTTTTAATTTCAGCAAAAATAAAAAAATGCTTAAGCACATCAATAGTAAAATTTATTTACTGTTACTGAGTTTAGAATTTTTTTTTTGTTTCTAGAGGTGCGTCATTAAGGAGCATTTATTCTAGCTTTGCAAAAATAAAATACAATCAATAATGATTTTAACAGTTTTATTATTTCAATTCAGTTTTTTAGATATATGTTTTTTTTTCTAGTTGGCTATAGTGATTATTTATTTATGTTTTACTCTTTAATTTTTTTTTTCTGCAATATTTTTTTTATCTTTCACTTTTAACATCTTTTTATTTTCAAAAAAAGGAATTCCGAAAATTTTATTACCTTCATCATAAAAAAAATACTTAAAGGTTTCACATATCGATCGAACTTTGCGTTGCGTATTAAGAATTATGATATTAAATGTAGACTGCGCAAAAAAATAAAAACATAAACTGACCATCCTTAATAACATTTGTTCTAATGCTCGGATCTTCTCATTCTAGGACTCAATCTTAATGGTTCGAAGGAGTACTACAATTCCAATAGTTAGTGCAGACGAGATTTTAAATTTCGAAATCAGACTCCAAAACATACTTTCTCTGAAAAACTTACTTTTCTTTCGACGGATTTTGATTTTTGATCACTAAAATAAATAGGGCAGCCGAAATCTGGGAAATATAATCCCTGCAATTTGCTACGGAGAGGAGAGCGGATAATAGTTTGGATTCATTGATATGAATTTAAGGTTTTTTGCTTATTTCACCATATCTCGAGAAATGTTATAGCGAACTGAAACATTTTCGTACACATTTATAAAATTTTGCAAAAAAAAAAAAAATGCCATGCAAAAATTATATTTTAGTAATTATTTATTAGTTTTTTATTATTTCATTTTATTTATTCGAAAGCAATAGTCTAAAAAATTTTGAATTATATGATATACAATATCATGCATTATTTTAAGGAATATATTTTTAATGGCAAAATGCAAAATTTGACCATAATCTTTTTGAACAGGTCCCGAGAAAAAGTATTTTAAAAATACCCACTTTTTCAAGATTCGATTTCACAGAAGCTATTCGACCGATTTCACTCAAATTTCGTACTTCGCTATTTAAAATTGCATTCCTTAAAATGATATAATAAATAAAATTCCATACTTTACAATTCAAAAGTGTTTCGACTAAAAAAATTTTTTTTGTCGCATGCCTGTGTAGGCAGTGGGGGTGCGATTGTTCCTGTTTTTCAGTGGCGCCATCTATGGCCAGAAATTCGACTTCTGCCACGCCATTCACACAACCACAACCACATCCATGCCGTGCCCGGGATTCGAACCCAGGACCTTTCTGAAATGCAAGAATGGTTCCTTGCCCCCTACACAGGCCGGTTGGCAAAGAAATAGTTAAATATAATAAATATATACTAAAAATTATATTTTACATTGGATAAACGAATTTTATAATTATGTGCAAGAAGTTTTCAATTCACCTAAAAAGTTCTTGAAGTGTAGTGAAATATGCAGAAAGTTAAATTAGCATTAAAAGCTCCAAACTTTGGACCGCCCTCCTGACCAAACTGTTGCTACTATATTTCCCAGATTGCGGCGACCCCTATACCTTAGGGATCAAAAATCCAAATCCTTCGAAAAAAAGTCATGTATATTCACAGAAAGTGCGTTTCTGCGTCTGATTTTGTAACTTAAAATATCGTCTGCCCTAATTAGTTAGCATATTTGATTACTTGAACCTTTAAGAACAGTCCTAGAACTTGATGCTCCTATGAATAGATCAAAGTTTATTCAAGGTTGCCCCTTTTTTTTTTTTTTTTTTTTGCTTTGTGCACTGTACAATGAAAATAAGAAAAAAATAATAATTACGGAACACTGTCAACATACTTATCCTCTACGATATTGAATTCTACATCAACGGACTTTTTCAAAAGTTTACCCAAGTGGTGTGGGGAAAAAATCAAAGAGTAAAAAAATTATTGAGACACGATTTGTTCATTAAATCAAGGCGAACTATGTAATGAGGGGGAATGAAGAAAAAGATTTACAAGTTTGTGGTCCATGATATCAAATGAAAAGGAGGTGGGGACGTATTTGCACCGACTAGTATCAAACGCGAGAGCTTTGTGTTCGCAGGCTGATACTGTGACCATATTGGAGAAGGATGCATACTCTGACATTATTTCATCGTGATTTTTCTCGAAAAACAAGCTAACCCTATAAAATAATCGCCCAACTCTACTAATTTTGATCAAGTTTGTCACATTTATGAGCTTTGGATCTTTTTTTTTCATAGAAGGGAAATGGCAGTATAAATTAATGGTAAACTTTCTTAGATTTACGAAAATTTCTTAATGTGTAAACAATTCTTCAATTCTGTTCGTACTGTGCAGCATTTTCCTCATTGCTCTTTAAATGAAAATATGCTTTTTCTTGGAGAAAATAATTTTCTGATTACCATATTGCATACATTTAAAACTGGTGATTAGCTCAACAAGACTTAATACACGACGTTCTTTCTTCAGGGAAATTTATGAAAATGATTCACAACATTTTTTGTTTAAATTTTATATCAATTGAATGCTTAATATTTTTTCGTCATAATATCTTATTTAAATCCGAAAACCCAGTCTAAATTGATTCAGAAAATTGTTCCAACAGAAATTTGGTTGGAAAAAAAATAGAATTTTCAGTTGGTTTTTTGTTTTTCATTCCTTTGAAAGTGCTCTTATGTATTCATTCAAAAATTGATTTTTAAATTTTATGTTGTATGTACCATCAAATTTTAATGATTCAAAAGATTCATCTCAGGTATGCTGATTAATGTGTGCTAACTATTAATTAAGTTATGGCATCAGACGGAAAAATCTTTCGAATAGTACTTTGTTACGACAGATTTTTGAAATGGGGAGAGGTTGCAGCAATCTTGAAAGTATATGGTCCAACTGCTAGAAGAGCCTTCGTTACATAAATTTAACCTTTTGCGAGTTTCGCAATATCCCAGGATTTTTTTAAACAAATCGGAAATTGTTTTCACGTAATTATAAACTCTTATTGTGCAAAGGTTATTCTATAAATTTTTTATAACATTATTATTTTGAATTATTTAATTTGCTAAAGGTTGAAAAGTATTTCGATTGCGAGATTAAATATTTTTTGCACTATTTCAAACTGTGTAATTTAAATGCCAAAATGGGAAATTTTAATAAAATCGATCGAAAACGAAATTCATACAAAATCGTAAAAAAATATGTTTATTTAAAGATAGTACGTTTTATATATTTAATTTTGTAACTTAATAAATGGTTAGCAGCAATCAGGTAGCATAGTTTAGATCAACCATTTGAACCATTAAGATTTGTCTTATTTATATATATATATATATATATATATATATATATATATATATATATATATATCAGAATTCGATCATTCCTGGAATTCGATCTTTAGAACAAAATTATTCTGTGAGACATTTTTTCTGGATATACATATTCTGAAACATCTTAGTTCTGAAAAGTAAAATCTTTCTAAATATCCTTTACAAGTATACATAATAGCATCGAATTTCAAAAGTTCAATTTTGAATAGAAAAGTTTTAAAAATAAAACTAAACAATATTGTTTACAAAGAAACGATAAATATTTTCCAAAACGTTAGCAATAAATGATAAATAATATTTGTTACAAAATACATATTTTTCTCAAAACGAAAAGTTCTTTTAAGAGAAAATAAATGTTGTAAAATGCTCTTGCTGAAATAAAACCTTTATAATTATTGATTTATAAAATTATACAGAACTCGGTTTTTCCGTTCTTTCTTCCTTTCAAATTACATAGTACGTTTTGAACTATGAAAAACAGATAAATGTTTCATTTCAATGTTATCGGTAAAAATTCAAATTCCATCATAACTTTTATTTTTAGAAAGAGAATGATTGGTCCATTATGATAAAAGTTCCAAAAACAATTTATGTAGACAAATATAAATTATCTTTGCTAAAAAGCGAATGGAATAAAATGTAAAGGTACTTGGAGATAAGTGGTACAACATCGTTCATGGTGAACATTTTTTCTTCTATTTTATTGATTTGTGATCTAAGAAATGACTTTATTTGTGGAATAAATTTGAATAATATATCATTAGAAAGTGTTGATTACAGTTTGATACGAGCATAAATAAGTAATATTTCAGTCTTAACTTAGTAGAGATATATTCAGGCCAAGTTCTCAAATTTAACATCAGTTTTTTTCCTAATTATTTTTTCTCATTGAACTCAAATTACGGGTCTAAACATGAAGAAAAAAAATCTTCGTATTGCAGGGTAATTCATGAGGAATATATAATTTCGATGCATTTTAAATTAAGAACAATGTGAGATATAATGCGTTACCTGCAACATAATTCTGTGATATTATTTTTAGTTTCATTTACATAATCGCAGGTGCTCTATGTGCAACCTTTAGTCATACGACAAACATCTAGCCGGTAATCCAACGCCTGTAATTGTGGACGTTACAATGCAAGCACGCATGTTAAGGTATCTAAATCAAATCCATTGATAGTGGCTGTAATACGCTTTTCAGCTCTGCTAGATAAACAAGGAAAGGAGGAATAGATAAACAAGAGATAAGAGGCATTAGGGGTGAGGTCAGAACTTCTTGGCGGTCATTGAGTACGAGACGCGCTGTAGTACGCGACTTGTTCAATCTATCAGTGAGAGACATATTTATCAGTAATTATCAATCTATCTCGCACATAAGTGTGGTGGTTTACCATCCAATAAGAGAATAAAGTTTTCAATGTCATCCTGCAACTGTGGCATCAACCAAGAGTTAACATGTCCAAAAGACTGATTTCCGTGACAGTTTGATCTTGAAAAAAGAAGGGTTTGAACATTTTCATTTAATTCATTTCGAACATCTTCATACTGCGCAGAGCATATCTACCTCAAGGGAATCTCGTCAGTGCTGCTCTGTTCTGTGAATTTGGGATTTTTTCTTCCCCAAAAGCAGTTTAAGTCCCTACTGTGGAATGTTTCGTCATCGGTGAAAACTAAGAGGGACAGATTAAAATCGATTTGCTTTATTCAGTGAGATTAAAGATTTTCTTATTTAGCTCTTAAAAATTAACTTTGAGATGCCAGATATTTCTGTTTAGGTTGTATTGATTTATTCCCTAGTATCATATATGACAGTTTCGGATAATCTAGGCTTCTCACGTCGTTTGGCTCAAAAGGCATCCAGCCTACTTCTCCATGTCCCCAGTTTTGAACAGCCGACTCAATTTTGTGCTAACGACTACAAATGTTCAACTCCGTAGTTTTGCAATTTTGAACCTAATCCAGAAGACAAGGGAACACCTGGATCAAGTATTGGGAGAAATTTGCCTTCGCGGAGGACTTTTTTGATGAAACTAACTCGCAGTTTCGTATCATGAGGAGGAAAACCAAAACCACTAAAACTTCTCACCGTCAGTCTGGCGACCAAGGAACTCTAACCCTTGATCCGTCTACCACTGAGGGTATTTTACGACATCGCTGTGGTTGGTACATGCCGGGGTCAGAATTTGTATCGACCAACCAACGTTGGTATTCAAACCCTTCCCTAATTGGAAGACAAACATTCTATCCCCTGAGCCACCACAGCTTTCTCCTCCTTGAATCTGACTTCATCTTACACTTTTAAATTTACCTCTAAACCTTAACAAGATCCTTTAAAATCCGCCTTCAATTGTCGTCGAAAAATCATTCTTGGTTTTCCCCATTTTTTTCATCAGAGTTCCAAGAAAAAGAAACATGCACTGAATTTTTTTGTTTCTTTATTTCCACATGCTTCATCTTCATTTTACAGCCTTTCATAAGAGAATATAATTAGCGTGACTATTCTGTATATACAGGGTAACAAAAAAGTATAGGGATCACTTTTGTGGTTATCTACCACTAAAATTTTGAAACCTTTTTACATATATAGCATACTGATCTAAAGACCAGCTATTAGACTTTCAATTGCAATACTATTTCATAAAATCACAAAAATGCCTTTGAAGAAATTTGACAAAAAGCTAATTGGACAAGTACAAGCATTTTTAGAACTTCGATGGAGCCACAGAATTATACAAACCCATTTTAAAAAGAAAGGTATTGCGATTTCACTCAGCCATATCAGTCGCATCAAGAATTCAAAACTCGGATCGATGCAAAATAATGCAAAACAAAAAAGAAGTGGACGGCCAAGAAAATTGAGGAAATCAAATTTGTAGAAGCATGATAAGATGACATCAAAACCGGATCCGCCAACACAGGCAAGCATGGCTAAAGCTCTTAACGTGAGTCAGCAAGTTGTAAGCTATTAACTAAAACGAAAGTTGAAGAAAAAAGGCAATAAAAAACCTAAATGTCATCATTTAAGTGAGAGATCGGTGCAGATTAAGAGGCAACGTTCATGGCCACACTACAAGCTTCTCCGTAAGGACAGATGGCGAAAGTTCATTACAACTGATGAAGCTCGGATCTATCTATCTGATACCAATGCTAAATCTAAAGTTCAATATCTTAGTCGTGGGCAGAACAGGCGAGACTTGACACCATCAACCACGGTGCCTCATCCTAAAGGCGTAATGTTTTGGATGGGCATATCCGCCCATGTTGTGACCAAACGTCGGTTTGTGAAGCCTGGGGCTAAAATAAATTCTGAGTATTACATACAGAAGATATTAAAGCCCTTTCTTAAGGATGATTACTGCAGATTGCACCCTAATGGTGATGCTGTGTTCCATCAGGACTCTGCCCCATCGCATGCATATAAGGTCACCCAGAAATTCCTAACAGATCAGCAAGTGCAATTCCTGAGAGCAGAACAATGGATTCCAAAGAGTCCTGATGCTGCACCATGCGACTATTTCCTATGGGGAAATGTAAAAAACAAACTGAATAAGCGAAGAATTTCTAAATTGAGAGGCCTTCAAAGAGCTATTAGAGAAGAGATGAAGAAAATCCCCCAGGAAATCATTTTGGGAGCTTTAAAAGCATGGCCGAAAGGTTGTAGACAAATCTATTATGTCGGAGGTCGACATATTGAGAAGTATCGCTGAATTTATGTAATAAACTTTGGAAATTAAAACATTCAAACATGATCCCTATACTTTTTTGTTGCCCTGTAGGAGCTGTTTTATTATGTGACATATGTTATATAAATATAAAGTTACGTACATTTCAAGTTGTTAGGCTATTTCGAACCGAAAATACCAACTTTCTCTTTGTCAAATTATAATTTGAATGGCTATCTCTTTGATTAATGTCTTTGTATTGTATGCCTTTTTATTTCATTAATGTATTGTAATCTTTGATTAGATAATACCAATAAAATAAAGCTGCATATTTGATAAAAAATAAAAGAATGCCTCTATCATTTTTTTCTGTTGAGCTATACAGACGTTGCATCCACTACAAGTTATGCAAGGTAATTTATTCAGTGAGTCACAATGTAACTAATCCAGTGAGTTGCTCATAAGTAATTAGTCTACAGAACCGAAGATTAATCAACGGAATTAAAAGATATTTCAACTTAATAAAAGAAATAGCCAAACAAATTTAAATTTTTCAAATTATCACCTTAGCATCAATGCAGAGCTTTTGGCATGTCCAAGAAGTTTTTGCTATAGAGCTCAACTCACCTTCTGATATAATGTCTTATTCCTTAGGATCTTTTAAAGATGCCAAATTAGTAATCAATACAATGAGTCACTGCGTAAATAACCCAGTGAGTTGCTCATTAGTAATTAGTCTACAGAAGCGAAAACTAATCGATTGAATAAAAAACGTATTTCAACCTAATAAAATAAATCGTCGAATAAAATTTCAATTTTTCAAATAACCACTTAAGCATCAATGCAGAGCTTTTTGCATGTCCAAGAAGTTTCTACTATACAGCACAACTCACCTACTGATAGTTTGTCTTTTTTCTCTGAATCTCTTAGGGGTCCCAAATGCTTATGAAGTTTAGCTGAAATACTTGTCACCAAGTAAGACCAGTTGAAAAAAATCCATTGAATTAAAAATATGGTAAATTAGATGAGAAAAAAGGTTAAGAAGGATAGTATGTTAGAAAAAAAATATGACAGTCAGAAAAATATGTATGGCACCATGCTTTTGCTCCGCTAGATTTGAGTGCTGTAGCAAATTCCTGTTGGAAGTCAATTCCAAAATTCCAGGCAAATTCCTGTTCTAAAAAAAAATTAGAACCAAGGTGCCATAATATTTTTCAAAATAAGTTTAAGTTATATTGTGACAAAAATATTTAAAATTAAACTTTATCCAATTTATTTCATGCCACACTTTAATATGTAATGTGGACAGATATTCGTTTTCATTTGATCTCCAGACTGAATGCTGTTAAATGAAAAAAATATCTACAGAAAATAATACTAATAAAAAATATTCATAATTTACACTAGTTTACTTTCACTAAGCAATCATTCGAATTTTGCTAACTGTTTCTCAAATAATCCAAGACAACAAATTTTTAGACATTATTAAATTCATTCCTAAGATTTACACTTCAAAACACAAGTCAAATAACGTTGATTCTTATATATTTAACCACGTGATAAAACTTTAATCGGACTTTTACTTCATAAAGCAACGATATTTGAAATTAAGCAGATTATTCTAACACAAAGGCTTTCAATTTACTTGTTTCATCTGAAGGTTATTCATTCCGTTTAAATTTATTATCCGCCTTACATAAATTAATGTCAAGTGCAATAGCGTGTTTCTAAAGACAAGTTTCATTAATTACACTATTTGTTCTAATAAACGAAACAAATAGCTTAATCAAAGCAATTGCCCTTTGGCTAACATACAGTGTGTAAAGCTTATAAAGCAGAGACAAACGAATTTCGATTGATTTTCGAGTGTTTTAGTAAAGTTAAACTTAATTTTAAGATATTGTTTTAAAGGTATGACTCCCATATAAATTAAGAAAACCTATGATTTGTTGATGGTATGAAGCTTAAGAAAATACTGTCTAAATTTTCCATTTTATCGTAAAATATCATTTTCATAGCAAATTATAGATTTCAGTCAGTTAGGATTCTGGTCTTATGAACAGCAAATAAATCACCCTTTAAGAAATACTAATATTTAAAAAAAATAGTTTTTTTCAAAAATATTTCTGGAGTAAGTTTTGTTACCTTAAAATTTAAGCACACTTTCATCTAAACATAAAATTCAGAGTACCGTTTACACTGTAAAACATTCTGAACAAATTACGGTATAAAGAACCGGCAACCTGAGAACTGGGACTTATTATCGTAATTTTTTTACAGTGTATGAATAACTCAACTCCAAAAAGTAGGGCCCAACTATAACGAATGACTCTTATAAAAACATTTTATATAGATAAAGAAGCATGTTATGTGATTCTAAATTATAAACTGATTTCTGTAATAACCCTCATATTCGCAACCACTTCACATATAAACTTGAGATATCACCTGGAATTTTCTTTTTACTTCTAGTACCTAAAGTAAGCTCTGGTTATTTGGCACATTTTCTTTTAAATGGAGTTTGGACTGAGAGGAACAATTACACATTGTCCTTTGAGTTCGCAAAAAATAATAAGGTCTGTTATTTGTAATGCTGTCAACATTACAAATAACAACATTGCAAAGAAGGACTGAAGCTCAGAGCCTAGTGAGAAATTTAGAAATAGTTTGACAGTTCGAAAACAATACATTTGTAAAATGGCTATTGAGGTTTAAATATCTTAGCAACTATCATACACAATGCCCATAAGGATAGCTGGAAATTAATTCGCATCATTTTACATGAAAGATCAACAGTTTTAGCTCCTGGAAGCTGACGGAGAAAGAAAGCGAATTTTAAGGCGGCCAGGAACTGTTTTTCTACAGCTCCTCTTTTCTTTTAGTAATACTTTTCGGAGAGAGTTTCATATTTATTGAATAGCCGAAATTTTATAATCCTCAAAATGTAAAGTTGGTTTTCCAATCATATTTCTTATGAAAAATTGACAAAAGTGTTTCTTTCTACTTGAATTTCATTTTTGTTAAATATGCTAACCATTAGAAAGTTGACATAGAGGTATTTTTATGGCTAACTTTTTATGCAATTTTTTTTCGGGAGAGACGCACACTGTTACTTCAGGATTCATAATTGAGCTTACACAAGCCCACCTCAGTGAAAGTCACAGATTGGCATAATGGCAAGTTTGCGTTACAGGCAAAAGCAGTGAGGAAGATTCCAGCAGCTTTGCTCATTACATAGCCAGTTCCGGTAAAGAAGGAATAATTTATAAGAAAACAATCAAATAGATGAAATAACCATTGACTTGCATTTTAAGAAGTTTTTGATGAATTTTCTGGCAAAAATTTAGAGCAATTTGGAGGATGGTCCCTTGGAACAATCTGATCTAAAACCTAAATCAGTATTTGCAAAAAGTTTCATTTTCTCTGAAGAGGTGAATAAATTCAGGTTTTCTCTAACTGTTGTTTTCAAATATACAACAAGAAGGAAAAGTGCTCAGATTTTTGGTTCCTTTGAAAAAAATTTCTTATGATTTTTCAAACTTAGTAAGTCATATCCCCAACTTACATTTGTATTCTTTGTTGCATTATTATTATATTTCTGATAAGGGTAATAAGATTACCTTATTATTTTCTAATTCTTAATGAAATATTAAAGCCTAAATTAGTGTTTCATATACATGTATAATTTAAGAAAATAATTACCTGACGTAGATAACGTTTTCATATGTTCTAAATTTTATTTTTTCTATTTCTTTCCCTCGCGCCGGTAGCATTTCCAATTAGTAGACTGTAGAAGTCTACTAATAGTTTACAATTAAAAATCTCAATTGCTGAGTTACTTTGACCACCAAAGCTCTGAATTAATTTTTAAAAAACAACAACTGCAGTATAATTAAAAACATTTGCAAAATCTGTAAGCTGTCTATTACACCTAGAAATAGTTTTTCTCTATTTAAATAATAGAGAAGTTCATAAGTTTTTCATACCAGTTTATAATTGGACACCGTAATACCAATTGACGGTATTCAGACACATGCCAGAGCTACAGAGCTAAGAAGAAAAAATTAAAATCTTAAACAACATTGATTTGGACAAAATATATTTTAAAAATTATATCTAAAGCATTATTTGTCATAATCAAGTCAATCTTTTCTACCAAAACTTGAGATTCCAATTGTTATTTTTGAAATAACCCAACTCTGACTTGCATGGCGTCATTCTAAGGAAATACCTACAGATAAATTCTAGACGCAAAAATAAAACAAAAACAGAATCTTTCCAAATCAGATTTGGAAAATCATGTTTTCGATCTATAATCATATATGTCCATAATCTATTACGTCCTCAATAATTATTAAATCAAAACACTTTTTCACCTCGTCCATGTGAAATTTAAAGTATTGATTTATATTTACATTTTACTTATGCCTTATATCCAGACATATCATTGATCCATAGCGCCTTTCTCCCGTTTTAAGTGAGTTTTAATTTTCTGAAATTCAAATAGTTAGAAATGTACAGTTTGCTGTGTCCTGCTTAGAATTTAAAAAGTATTTTTAAACATTTGTAAAAATAACTGAAGTGCAAAAGCCAGCACACTATACATATCTACCTTTTTTCCATTTTCTTCCTAAATTAATTTTTCAAACTGCAAGTCATTTTTGGGATATTAGCACCCTTTTAAAGAATAACTAGATTTCTTTCTAGATTCTTTAATTAGAACTACATTCATAAATTAAAAGAGACAAACTCTAATAAATATAATCTTTGTCAACATAATAATTTCAGTAATACTGTGAAACAACTTAAGAAACATTCTTAAACTGGATGCTGATATTTTATGAAAACGTAATCTGCATTCGTCTTTCGTTTAATTGATCATCAGTTTTAAATGTATGTATTATGGTAATAAGGTCTTGTATTTCTCGAAAAACAAGCATAAGTTAGTATAAAGAGCAATGAAGCAAAAATAGCAACAGTAGAAACAGGGTTGAAGCAACAGAACTTGTTTAGCTAAACATTTCTAGAACAGGATCCAATATCGATTCATGCCATCATTATCGTTGCTTTTCTAGGAATACGTATAATGCTGAGTGTTTTGAAATTGATTCGTGTCCTTAGATTCTGCTGTACAATTTGGCCTCGTATAAGAGGGAAGCAGATTTAAGAACTCTTATTGGTACACTTGTTTTTATGTGTAACAACAAAAAAAAACAGTTTTGAGGAGCAAAAAAATCATTTGGTGTTTCAAATGTTATAATCTTTATACAACTTGAATATTTGTTTTTTAAACTGAATTTAACACTATTCTTGAATATTTAAAATTCAGGAACTTTTAGAAAAACTAATACCCATATATTAATGGAAATAATATGATTTCTTAATTTTATAAAATTTTTTGGAACATTAAATGTTTCAAATACGCACAATATAAATTAAGGTTTTACATGAAATCCTTCTTCTCATTTCCATATTAAAGGTGGTTATTGTAAGTAATTTTTTCAGAAAAAAGAGAATAACAAAACGTTTTTTCTCTTGAAATAATTAGCTAAATTGTTCATTCGCGTGTTTGTTTCCCAAAACCGTGGCAAACATAAGTGTTTGTTCTAAGCAGTTCTAATCAGATGAGTTTTTACCCCCAAAACATGCAAAAGAGTGTCGTTTCAGAAAGTATTTTTTGAAGTAAACGAGAACTGTTACACGGAAGCTGTCGAATACAAGTATTTTTTGAGCATAAAAACGAAATTGTTTTTTGCAAGCACTACTTGAGTGTAGGTAACGTAGTTCATTGGAAAGCCATGAAACTTTTCTAAATCTAAGGAAATACAACCGAAATATTAGTTACACTCTAAGCAATTGTTGACTTTGAGATCTGATTTTTGTAAGCGAAAACCACGTGCATTGCAAGTAATCTGTGATTTTTTTTCAACGTAAAAATGAAATAATTTCTTCAAATACTACCTTAGTTTAGGTAACGTTTATCTGAATGTCACTAATCTCACTGAAATATAAGGGAATGGCGCTAAAAGCATAGTTATTTTAAAAAACAATTGGTGACTTTCAGAGCAGGATTATTTTGCTTATTCAGAACCGGATTATCTTAGATAATTGCTGATTTTCAGGTCTTACTATCTGATTTTTTTAAACGAGAACTATTACAAGGATATAAAGATTTTTTAAGATAAAGACAAATTTTTTTTCTTGCTTTTTACAAACACTACTTGAGTATATGTAACCTTGTTTATTGGAAATTAAAGGATTGGTGACTTTTTAGATCAGAATTACTTTCCTGATTTCATGTCTTAATTAATAGCAGATTTTCATATCTTAAGATCTGAATTTCGTAAACAAGAACTCTTACTTGGAAGTTGTCAAACACAAGAATTGTTTCAGGTTACGAACGGAATTTTTTATTTGAAAACACTGCTTGAGTATAGGTAGCGCTGTTTTTTGAAGAATAAAAACAATAACTGACTTTCAGATCGGGACTATTTTGTTGAGTTCAGATCTTAATTCATTGCTGATTTTAAGATCATAAATCTGAACTTAGTAAATGGGAACTATTACATGGAAGCTGTTGAATTCAAGAACTTTCCCAGTAAAAAAACATAATCATTTCTTTACAAATACTACTTGAGTATAGGTAACGTGGTTTATAAGAAAGCCAGAACACGTTTTAGAATATAAGGAAAGTGAACCAAAAGCATAACAATCTAAATAACTGTTGACTTTAAGAACTGATTTTTTTAAATGAGAACAACGCGCATTACACGCAAGCTGTGAAATAATTTTTTTTCAACCCAACTTTAACACTACTCCTTCAAACACTACTTTAGTTTAGATAGCCTTTATATGTATGTCATTGAGTTTTTTCGAATGTAAGGGAATGAGACTGAAAACAAAGATACAGGCAAAAACAACTGTTGACTTTTAAGATCAGAGTTTTTTTGTAAAAGAAAACTATTGCACAAAATTTGTTGAATATACATATTTCTCAAATTAAAAACGCAGTTACAAACACTACCTGAGTGAAAATGCTACTACTTCATGAAAATTTCATTAGCTGAAAACCATGAAACTTCTTCGAATGTAAGGGAATGGAGCTGAAAACAAAGTTTTACTCAAAAAGAAGTTTTGAGATCTGTATTTTGCAAACAAGAACTATTGCACGTAAGCTGTTGAATATAGGTACTTTTCGGCCTAAAAACACAGTTGTTCTATTGCAAACACTACTTGAGTAAAAATACTACTTCCTTAGAAAAAATTCGTTTGGCTGAAAGTCAGGAAACATTTCCTAATGAAAAGGATTGGAACAGAAATCAAAGTTATACTCAAATACACATCCGCTGACTTTTGATATCTGACCTTTGTAAACGAGAAGTATTGCTCGTAAGCTGTTGAATATAAATATTTTTCAGCCTGAAAAAGCAGTTTTTTTATACGCAATTCCTTAGTTTAGGCAATGTTATTTTCTTGAAAGTAATGAAACTTTTCTAAGAGTAAACGAATGGAACTACAACTAAAGAAGCATTCAAAACATTTTTTGACTTCAATATCTGGTTTTTGTGAAGGAGACATAAAATAAAACTAATGTTCATAAACAGTCAAATATCAATACAATTTTCAACCTTAACGCGCAATTGTTCATCTCATCATAAACGCTATTTGCATGCTTAAAAATTAGTTTAGTTTATTTAATGTGATATTTCCTCGTATAAAAAAATTATTTTTTACTAAGACAATTCAGTAAATTAGTACGAGTATTAAGTTTTTAAAACATAGTATACTTAAGATGTATGAAAATTGTTTTCCCAGATACCTGAGTAATTTTCATTTGCACAATAGGTTTTATTTTATGCATATTAAAATTCATAATTTACATCTTTCAAATTGATATGATTTTTAAATAATAATTCCAAGCGTTCAAAATATTCTTTAAACTTAAAATATTTCTCTAAAATTCCCATCTTCCTTTTCAACAATAGAAAGATTTGAATAGGTTAATCTTCAGTGTAATCCTTTCTTTCAGAGAAAGAAATGGAATGTTGAGTATCAGAAGAAAGTGTTGAAATGAAAATCTCCAGAAGCGAGGAAATTCCAATCTCCAAATGTCATGGGGATTATTACAAGTATAAATATCCTTTAAGGGAAAAATTTCCCCTATCGTCTTTTATCCTTTCCATTCTTCAAGAGAAGCCTTGATAATTTCTCTCATTTCAAAATCAAAAGGAACTCAAACCACAAGATTATTGTGTTAAGACGATAAGGATTATCTTTTTATTGCTTTGTAAATATGGTAAGAGGCAAATATTTTATGTCATTATTAGTGTTGTATTTATTGCAGATAAAATGCAAGTTTTTGAAAATCGAATCACTTTTGTTTTCATCTTATTTTTAATCTTCGTCAATTTGAAACAAAATGTTTCTTGTAAAGATAATAAATTCTTTCTGCATTAATTGTTTAATACTTTTAATTCATGCAAAAATAAAAATAACTAGCAAAAATTACTTTCAATTGTTAATTGTGAAGTGTATGCACCAAAATATAAACCACAAATTGGCTTTGGAAACAAGAAGGTTGCCTTAAGGAAAAATAACCAAATTGAATGATAAGAATATCTATATCGGAAATAGTAAAAAAAATCACAATGGGCCTTGTAACACAGATCCCAATGCTTAGGTAGGAGGTCTTGTGTTTGCTGTGGAAAGATTATGATTGATTCCGAAAGAAGTTCTGCACAACTTCCTTCACTTCGTTGTTGTAATGAAAACATGTCCCTGGAATGCTGTCTTAAGTGGTCCGTAGATGCGGAAGTCACAAGGTGTCAAATTTGAATTGCAAATGAGGTGTCCCAGCTCTCCCCAATGGAAATTTTGTAAGGATTTCACGGAAATCGTGTGGGTGGACAAGGTAGTAGAGAAAGATCACTTATTGTGTAAGAATGTCTGGCTATTGCATTTGATTACTTTCCGTAGTTTCGTCAGAGTACAGTACAGCATCATGCTTACCTTGAGCAATAAGAAACCGTGCTAACTATCCGGGGGTACGGGGATAGTTAATGCTGGTTGTAAATGTCGCTGAAATTGTTGTTCAATGATGTCCCATACGTGCTCGACTGGCGAAAGATCTGGTAATCTAGCAGACTAACGCAGCATGTCTACATTCTGTAGAGCAAATTGGGTTACAACAGCTGTATGAGAGTGAGCGTTATCCCGTCGGAACATTCCTCCTTGAATGCTGCTAATGAATGGCATAAAAAAGGTTGAATCCCCAGGTTGACGTACTAATTTGTAATCACAGTGCGTGGAAAAATCAGTAGGGTGCTTCTGCTGTCATAGGAAATTGTTCCTAAGGCCTATAACTCTAGGTATAAATCCAGTGTGTCTTGGCCGAAGACAGGTAGGTTGTGGGAGCTTATCTGGCCTCCTTCTAACATACGGTTATATCACTGGCATCAAGTCAGATTCGACTTACATCAGAAACAAAATAGATCTCTGTCCTTTAGTAAGCTCCAAATCGACACCATTAACGTCGTAGACGGCAGTGGTTTGGAGTGAGTGGAATGCAAGCTACAGGGCGTCTCGCTCGGAGCTGTGCTTGAAGTTGCTGATTTGTAACAGTTCGTTGTGTCACTGCAGTGCTAACTGCAGCTCAAATTTCTGATGCAGACATTATACGATATACCATAGCCATACACCGTATATAAACGTAAATTTGAATTTAACCAATAGTTTTATTGCACTAATTATTTTGTAAAGAAAAATTGGAATAAAATTTTTTATAAAACCTGAAATACCATTATTTATTAAAAGCAGAAACTTGTGATCTACCGTTTCTCTCTATGTGATATCTGTTTTAAAAAAAAGAAAAAAGATTTTTGAGATTTTATGAAAAGATGATTTATTTCTTTTATTTTTAGTCCGTCGAAATAGAGTTTCTTCTTATACAAGCTATGTAACTGCAGATTTAGACTTCTTAAAGGATACTATTCTCTAGAATGCTCGACGACCATTATGTTTTTTGTTCTTCCTTGTACTGTTTTCTGCCATACTTTGACATCAGATAAAATAAAAATAGCTCCAAATATTACGTAATTAGTTTTAAACAGTACTAATATTCATTTTATCTTCAGTTCGATACTGCATAGCCGCAACCGGCTCCTGTGCATTTGTACTGATAATTTGACTACCTTTTGAAACTCTCATCTATTATAAATTTTTAGATAACATGCATGTAATGTTTGCATACAATAATATTATGTAACAGATGCCTACATCAGATTTTTTTTCAATTAATAGCCGCCTTTAATACCTGAAATGCTCAAAACATTATAATTCAGCAATTTTGCTTTCTAAAAACAAGCAAAATCTGAGAAGTAATTTATTTTTCACGCAACTATTTTTATGTGAAAATAAATGTCCAATCTATTTCAACAAGAAACACTGGCGATGCCGTTTCAAAAGGAAATTACTATTTTATAGATTTATTATTAAAAATGCACAATATAATCTGCATGCCAACGTCTGCGATTAGCAACTGACATAAGAAGTTCTTTTTTTTTTAAAAAAAATCATAAGTTGTTAAGTTGATGGAACATACAAGATGCATTATACAAGATGCGTTTGTAGCATGTAGCTGTACGATATTGTAATTAAATGGAGAACACATAAAATGAAAATCTCAAATGTAACTAAATAAGCAAAAATGCAATAAATACAATTCTGAATTATCTTTAAACATGTATAAAATAAAATAGGTTTTCCAAAACTATAAAAAAATCCTCTGTATTTATTTTAGAAATGTCATGTAATACATAAACCATAAAACGGCGTATTGGTTAACATAAACAGAAAATGCACTTTAGAAAGTAATCGATTGACGGATAAAATTGTTTTCAATATACAAGTTTAATGGTTTAGCTATGTTTGTCACGCAATAACGATAAAAAATAAAATATCTGTGCTTTGCATGTCACTGTGACACATTAGAATTCGGAGAAGTTTGGAACTGAACGGACTGGTATTTTATTCGAAGCTTGCTTACCGATTTTTAATTATTTTCCATACACTAAGGGACAACAGTTCGAATTCTTCCCAAAATTGTTCTTCGGCAATAATGCATTAGTCAATATTAGGTCAAGTCCTGAAATCATTAACCTTTTGCTTGGGGAGCTTAGCATCATCAACTTATTTTGGTCCACTTATTGTACCAGCCGTAGGCGGAAGGCTAAAGTTGTAACTTATTATGTCATGGAATTTTAAACGTTGTAAAGTGTCCCATCTTAGAGTACAGCATGCAAAGTAAAAAACGGATCACCTTGAATAACTTCCAGTCTAATCATCGGATTTTTACGTACTAAGCCTCAATGCTAATTTTTCGTTGAAATGACCCCAAATGTGCTAATTAATAAGTGCATAAGATTTTTTAACTTACGAAATCAGACACAAAAGCGTGTTTTCTCTGACTAAACCATTTTTTTGTGACGGATTTGTATTCCGTACTATCAAACTATGACAGGTATCCGCAATCTGGAAAATATGGCCTCAATAGTTTGTTTGGTAAAGTCGTCCAAAGTTTGAGCGCCACATCTCGAAAAATTTTTAAACTGATAAATTAAATTTTAACAAATAATTATAAAATTCGTTTATCAAAAGAAAATTTCATGCAAAAAATAATTTTCATAATTATTAATTATTTTTTATTATGATATTTATCAATAGTGACAACATTTTTGAATTGTAAGGCATACAAATTTCAGATAATTTTAAATAATGTAATTTTATATGGAAAAATCTGAAAGTTTTAAAAAAAACTGATCTAACAATACCTGAGAAATCAAGTTTTAACTATCTAACTATTTTTTAAAACCAAAAATTAAATCTCATGAACTATTCAAACAATTTCGTTCAATTTTCTTTGTCATATAATGCTGAATTGTTTTAAAATTAAATTAATATTTGTAAACCTTACAATACCTTTTTACTATTATTAAATAAAATAATGAAAAATAATAAATAATTAGCAAAAATTATTTTGTGTACGTAAATAGAATCTACAGTGCACCAAGAAAACACCATGAATACATTTTGATCTAATTATTGGATTTTCACGCACCATGTAAACTATGGTTCACAGGGGTGACTTCAAATATGCTAATTAATTAGTGAGGATGATATTTTAAGTTACGAAATTGGACATAAAAAACCAAAGAAACATTTTCCGAATAAACTTATTTATTTTGTTTTCGGCGGATCCAAATTCCTGACCGTCAAAATATGAGGGGTATAAGAAATCTGGAAGATATGATCCCAATAGTTTAGTCAGGAGAGTGGTACAAAGTTTAGATGTCTTAATGTTTGTTTTACGTTTTGTGCATTTATCCATATCTCCAAAATTTTTAAGCGAACTAAAAAAACAATTTGCACACAACTACAGATTCGTTTATCCAAAACAATTTCGCACAAAAAATTTTATTCATACTTTTTATTAATTTGTATTTTTTTATTCATTACTAGTCGAAAACATTTAAGTTGTTAAGGTAGGACAAATTTTTCTACATTTTAAACGACGTTTCCTACATTCAAAATTTTTCTAAATTTTCTTCTTTTCAAAAAAACGTAAATTTATATGACATACAAAATGTTAACGCATTCCACGGAATAATTGCTGAGAAATCAAATTTTGAAAAGGTCGTATATTTAAAATTTCATTTTTGATTTCATTACGATGCCACCAAAACGTTAGCAAGATAAAATGTATAAGCACCATAAAAAATGGAATTAAAATAAAATGAATATTTTATTTCTTGTCATCTAACCCTGAGAAATGAGAACCCTCAAAGTGAAAAAGGTTTTTTCCTGTTTAAAATGTAATTATTCCGGCACAATGTCAAACAATAGTCAATTTTTGAAACTCTGGATGTCCCAAGATCTATTATTTTTCAAAATCAAGCCCATGAGAACTTTTGATTACAATTACAACTACAAAATTTCGAAATTGCAGCTAAATTAATAAGGTTCCAATTTTCCAATAAAATGTGTGAGGTCCTTTGTATCTAAACAAATGTAAAAGATAATTTAACAAGTTTTTTTTTCATGTTCTAAATATTTTTTCCGAGAATGATTTTTTTCTCACTCAGAAGGCATCTGAGACGATTATAAGAGCTAAAGAAGCATTTTAGACTGATTTAAACCAACTTAAAGCTTAAATTACTTAAAGGATTCCAATACTTCATTTATCGAATTTTTATTCAAATCAGTAACTTTTAAAAGTATTGGAATTACTATACGATTTATATTTAAGAGATATTAAAGAATATCATCGTGTGAGAAAAAGAGAATTTTAATGTTTTTGTTCAAATTCTAAATATTATTAATAGAACTGAAATTTTCTTTTGCTGTCAGTATAAATTTTTTAAAAATAGTTTGAATCGCTGTGTGTTTTTGATTTCATTCATCAAGTTTGTTTGAAATAAACATTGTTTCCGAATAAATTGCATTTACTGGATTCAAAAGGTTTCTTTAACTGTCATTAAAAAAACCAATAATCAATGGAAAGTAACATTCAAATTATCCCCTTTGATTGTTATGTTTTTATTGATGGAAAAGAAAAGAAACTTTTCCTTCTTTATTTTAAACGGCCTTAAGTTTTATACATCTGAGAGAAAAAGAGAGAGAATTTAATCGATAGAAAAGTCTTCCAATTCTTTCGGTTTCCTGAAAAATCCGGAAACTAAGTAATGAAAGAAATTAAAAGAATTATACTCACAAATAATTTATTAAAAAAAAGTTATGAATTCCTTTTATAAAGTTGAAATAATACTCTTTTTTTCGATATTCATTATATAATTTTTTTCTTATTATAATTGCTTAACGATACTTGATATATCAGCATTCAAAAGAAGTTTTAATATCAGTTTTAAAGTGGTACATTACGAACACGAACAAAAAAGCAATCTGTATTATGTGTTGTTTACTAAAAATTTTAAAAAAAGTATTAAATGCATGTGCGTGTTTTTTTTTTTTTTTTTTTTGCGCTTTCTTAAATCAAGAGTTGTATAGTATTTATCTGATTTTACCTGCAGTTACACTACACTGTGAAAACATTCCGTAAAATTTATGACTTTAAACTGGCATTTGGGTATTTTGTGTATTCTGTAGCCTCAACGGTATTTTACTAAACAAGAACAAGATTTTTGCAATAAAATTGAAAGAAAAATAAGTTATCAGACTAGTTTTTTACTGTAACAAAACAAGTTTTACAAATGAAATTACAAATAAAAAATTGCGTTGTCTAAGCAGTTATTACGTCTAAATAAATATAACAATCATGTTGTGCATCAAGTTAACAATAAATTTAACTTCAGTTTTACTTATGCGATGTTCCAAACCATAAAGTAATGGCTAGAAAAAGCAAATATTGAAAAGAAAATCGTAAAATAGTTGGAGAACAAGTTAAGTTAAAATACGGAACGCAAAACTGAATGGCAAAATTGAGAATTTTAACTGACCGTTCATCCGTTTGTACGGTGAAAATTCGTTTTGTTAACAGCACAGTTTCAAACCATTAAATGTCAGGAGGAATTCCCGAAAATACACGTGTATTTTTTACAATGTATGATACACTGCCTAGGGCTTGAGTTTAACTATGGTACTTTTTTAGTTTTAAGATTTAAATATTTCAATTATTATTAAAATTAAGGTTTAAACTTTTTTAATGGATTTAGAGACAGCAATAATTTATGTATGTTAGTGTTTGATATGGTTTTACTCCAGTCTAATTTTAATAACACTCCATTGAGTTTTTGGATCCATTTAATTCACTGTTCAAATCCAATTAAGCGTAACTAATAGGATATAATACAATAGGATAGAACAGAATTTAAATAGAATTGATCTATAATGCTATACTGTTAAGAAAAACCTTCTTCATAATGAAAATGATAATTCGTTTAACATTTTTATGATACTTTATAAAATAAATGTTTTTATCGACCACTAAAACACGTTTTTTTTTTAAAAAAAAAAGGTGCTGAGAAAAAGATAAAAAATAATCAGGATCTTTATACAAATTGAAATGATGAAAATAATTATTTTTCAAGTGGTAAAATATTTATGCTTTTATCTAAATAAGAGCACGTCCTTGCTTAGTTTCCATACCACTGATTTAAACTTAAAGTGATGATTAAAATTATGCGGCTTTTTTATCAGTGATTATTTTTTCATGATTTTTGCAACTTTCAAACACTATTTTCCAAAACTTTTAAAATATGACGGCAAAAATTATTACTTATACTTTAGTTATTGTACTTTAATATCCTTGGAAATTTAGTAACAAAAATTGAAGGTTCCATTTCAAAACTCTTTGAAATGTAATAAGCATTAAATTTTAAATTTAGGATTTTTAATTTTAGCATGTATTTTTTAATTTGCATCAGAAATAAAAAACTAATCAATATTTTTCTAAACTGAAAAAAATCTATAGTACCATTTTTATGAACATTTCGTATAATATATCAGTTTAAAAAGGTTTCACGAAGAATTAGAGAGTTTTAACATTTACATTTTTATTATTTATTATTTTAAAAAAATTGAAATTTGTGTTTCAAACATTTTTCAAAGTGCTTATTTATTTTTCTTACAATATCTTTTACAATGCCCTTTACATTACGTTGCAATAAAATTCATATTTAAAGGACTTTTTTTTTAATTTTAAATTACGCAAACTAATACTCTCATTGGGTAAATACTCGACTTTCAAGATAACCGTTTTTATTCGCCTCTTTCCACTTTCTTTCAGGTACTATTAAAATTTCCTCTATGCTTAAGATTAATGCAAATTTTTACCAACCAAAAAACAATATAGGAGACTCAAGGTACCCATATTGTGCATGAATTTAGAAATTTATAAAATAAATGTCTCATCTATAAAATTTTGAAATGAAATTGTGCTTCAAATCATGTTTTGAGCTAGTCTAATTCCACTTATATACACGGTGTTCCCTATACACAGCTTTATATATTCCTTTCTTAAAATAGATCTCTTGTAAGGATATTAAAAAAAAAGAAAATTCATATTAGGTGTCCTAAATTAATAAGTCAAAAACAATAGTTCCTCAAAACCTCACAAATCACTATTGGAAGAAAAAAGAATGAAAACATGAGTGTATGCAATACACGCATTGCTGATGAAATTTACTTGCCGAAAAGCTATTACTTTCAAAATTTGTTGGGCAAATTAACTGCTTTCAATATTAAAATATATACAATTCAAAATATATTGGCAGCGGTTTTGCTTTCAATTTGCTTAAATTTGAAACTACTCAAGGAGATATATATTTGCAAGGAATGTAAAATTGCATATTTAATACTAGACGAAAGACAGGGGCCCCTCTCGTTTTTTAGTTCAAAAAATAACGAACTGAAAGCATTGAGTATTTCTGACTTTTCTTATTCAATTAAAGTATCAACTGAATTATTCATCTGTTGGTCTCATAGGAACGTATATATAAAAGCTTATACCTGGAATGACGGGAGGGGTCAGATGGGCCCGTATTTTCGTAGGTATCCTATGAACTCAGGTAGGTTTGGGTACAAAGTATCCTTTAGTTGGTATAATGTACCTAGTTCAACATATTTCAATTATTATTTATAGGGAAGAGGTAAATTCAATTATCTACGAAACTAATTTACGAGTTTATTTAAAAAGTCAGTGTTCCGTTTAATCAAATATTTTCGTTAAGCAAATAGAATAAAATGACATAGAATTTTGATGATCGTGTCGTTCATTTATTTATTAAATTAATTAGTTTCAGATTTTGGATGTGTCATTGATCGAAAATCAAGGAATCTGGGCAGGAACGGACTGGCCTCTTCAGACTCTTTAGACCTTGCTTATAAAATTAGAATCATTTGAAACACAACTATATTTCTTTAAAACCATTAAGTAAACCATAATGTCAAAAAAATGCATCCATTATAAATTAAAGATTCGTCCATCATTATGGATTTTAATATTTAATAGTATTATACAATAGATTTGCTAGTGAATTTTCATTGAAAAATCGTATGTGATATCATTTTTTAATCCAAACGTGTATGCTCAACTTTGAAATAGAGATGCATTTTGTACAAAAAGGATGAGGTTTTGTACATTGAAAATGTCATGAAAATGATTTTAAATCGATTTAAAGCATTACAGTGAACTTTTTCCAAGCAGTGTATACGTATATATAAAAATTATGCGTATATATGAATAAATCTGAATACTCGACATAGTTCAGGAAAAACCGATTTTTATTTCTTTCTCCTGCGTCTTTTTGAGTCGTCGCACAAATCGAACAAATCGACAAAACATGGTGCATTTAATTGCGATGAAGCATTTGGACGGAAGAAAAGATCCCTTTTACGTAACCGACTGAATGATGTAAAATTAATTGCTTCTTTCCTTTCCCGACAATTAGGCTTTTCTTTATCATCCCTGTTTTGAAAGATCTTATCCTGTTCTGTTCTGTTTTTTAAACTTTAGGAGTTTTAGTGGAATGTTTTTTTTTTAACTTTGAGAATTTCATTGTAATTCGTTTTACTGTAGAATGTTTTTTTAAACATTATCAAAGAAAAAATCTATTTTATTTTCATAATTTTTTTTATTTATTTTAAATGTTTTAAAACAATCCCATATATTTTTTTAAAGCTAGAGTTTATGGAACGGTTTAACACTTCAGTTTAGTATTTAGGTTTTAAATTTTAATTTGTTCTGAAGGCAATTGAAAATTAAAAATTTTTTTTCAAAACTATCATATGTACAGTAGTCAGATTGAAATAAATTCAAAAGTACATTACAAATAATACTATCCAGTTTCATAAGGTTTATATTTTGAAGTTTATATTTCTTAGAGTTTTGAAGTTCTTAAAGTTAATTGACAGTAGACCAAAATCTACGGTTAAAGCAAAGATTATATCTCTTTTTAATTGTACTCCAAGTAAAAACCACAGAAAAAGCGAAAGGAAAAATTGGTTTTTAGCTGTCCTTTTGCAAGAAACCACAGAAGAAGCAGAAACTGATTAAACCATCAAGAAGTAGATGTCGGAGGAAATTTTATTACTCCAGACAAATACCACTGAGAAATATATCTTAAAGCACGTATTTGATAGCTATTTTTTTTTTATTTAAATTGCAGCTCATTTTCGTCTAGGGTGTCTATTGACTTTTGCTACATCTTTAAAAAGTGAAACCCCTTGAATTTTCCTCAGGAAAAAGGTTTCAATTTTTCTCGTTTTTCATACAACTGACATCAGTTTCTTGTTCATATTAATTTAGTTAGGTTTGATACGAAATAATGTTGCTGATTGGTGTAGTAACTTTTTTAATTTGTCTTTGGAAGGACAATTTTTTTCCATCATAGCAGTTATCAACAGCTAAAATAGGACTATTCCAAGAGTAAGTATAATTTTTTTTTTACAGTAATATTACAAAACATAATTGTTCAAAATTTGAAAAACGCTTCTCTTGAAAAAACTTATCTTAAAATAAATACAGGGCGTTAAAATAAATAAAATACTGAAAACTTTTCTTAAAATAAATACAGGGCGATTTTATGTTGAATTGAGTGTTATTCTTCATTAACGTATTATATTTATTTACTCAAATTCTCTGAAAGTATATAATAAAAAGAATAAATCATTTGAAGCATAAAATAACTGATAACTAATAATTAAAATTTAGAACTAATCTGTTTTTAAATATCTTACTAGTGCATTAACTTGATGCATTTATTCATTTACTTAAGTTTGAAAGAAATTATTTTTGCCAATAATACCAACAGTGTCAGCCGAAATTATTGTATGGAAGATGAGCTAGAAAAATATTCTTTAAAACATTTCAAAATTTTGTTTTAAATTTTTTTGCCATTTTATTTTTATTTATTTAATAATTTTTAATAAAAACTTTCAACTTTGTTTTGCAATCTTTGAATATTTTTGTCAATTTTCTATATTTCGCCAAATCAAATAGCTTCATGGCGACACATTATATTCATGCGTTCATGTATAAATAAATAAAACGGGTACATTTTGTTGTGAAAGAAAATTATTTTGAATTTTAATTACAAAACTATTTAAACATATGCATTTCATTGTGAGATTTAATTATAAACTATGCTAACTCGTCAAAGTGGATAAGCAGATTATTACATCTGAAGTCAAATATAGGTTTAATGTCAGAATCAATTTAACAAAGATAGGAACAAAGGGTAATTAAAAAAATATGAAATAAAATTACTTAAAATAGAAACTTGCTATTTTTCTGCATGAAAATATGAGAAACAAAATATTCGAAGCATCATATGGGAATAAATTTAATATAGTCTCAGTTAATTTTGCTGATACCGTTCTTTTTTATTTTAAGTTTTTCAGTCCATAGTTAATTCTTGTAATTAGTCTAAGCCATTTAATTTATTTAGAGTTACACATATATACCCAAGGGTGTGTACTTCTTACAGATGTCTTATAAGTCCTTCTCAAATAAGTGTTACAACTGGATTTGATCCCGCTACCTACGCGCTGCAGAGCATCGGTCAGGGATGCCCCAATCTTTCCACAGTAGGGAAAACTCGCGAGAACGTTCCTACAAGAAAGTGTAGCAAAAGTATTTGTGTAGGTACTGATTACACTTTTTTTTTCTGTACTGTGAGCTTCAAAATGAACTAATCTGAGAGTTGTTACTTAAAAAAAAATTTTTTTTGAAGTTATACTTCTTATGCGACTTCCAACAAGGAAGCGTTAAACGTTTAACGCTACATTTTTATTGGCCGTGAAATCACGTGGTAGGATCCAGTTCTCCCTCATTCATTTCCATATTGTTTTGGTTCTCACTAACATAAAAATAATGAAAGTCATAAAACTTTTGTTTTTCTATAAATATTTTTTTAGTTTGTTTCGATACACATATAATTTATTAGGGAGCAGGAAAAAGAGTCGCTGAATAGAACTAGTGATCCTTCTACGACTGCTGATTCTTCTACAATTAACGTCGCAGGTTACGGAATTTAACTTCTTCCCCCGCGGAGGGACTCCACGCACTTTTTTTATTCCTATTATTTCATATACGCATTCATGTTGGTGTACCTTGTGCAAGGGGAAGTTTTTAAAACCTTACCGAATTGAAGAACAGAGAGCAAAAATATATGTCCACTCTTCAGAGTATTTGGCAGAAGAACACTAACTTCCCGACGCATAATATTAATAAATTTGTATAAGCCATACTTTTAACTTTTAATTACAAATACATTCTGTAACGGTATAATGCCCACTTTGAAACCTAGGAAATAATGGTGGTTCCAATTCATTTGTGATTGAGTTCTACAATTCATTCTTTGCGCCGCTCTCTAGGATTTTCTGGAACCATTTACAAAAGCCTAAATCATTTTGCATAATTTTGTATTTGATTTATTGACACATAAATAAGTATTAGTGTATAATGCTCTGTATAGTGTATAATACATATTCATATTTTACACATTATCATGTGTATTATGCACATCATGATAGTGTGAAATACACAGAAATAATACAGGTTTAATCCAATACCTATTTACAACGATTTTTCAGTTCGATAAGCCCCTTATGAAAATATAGAAAAATAGGCATCTCAAATATTAAAGGCCTGTCAGAAACTCGCCTCCATGGATATGTGGAGACTCGAATCCGCTAACTATATGCTGAAATTCATTTAATAGAAGAAAAAATACCCCTTGAAATATATTTATGCATAAAATAAATATGGTTCTAAAATTGTTCTTTTGCAATTTTCTGCAGTTTATTTTTAGCTAGGTAAATATAACTTTTTTCCCGAAATATTCGTATTTTCGACACCCAAAATATAGGGGGTAGCTGCAATCTGGAAAAATGGGGTCTCAATTGTTTTCCCAGGAGAGCGGTGCAAAGTCCCTAAATGTTAATTTTAATTTTTGCGTATGTTGCCTGATCTAGAGAAGTTTGTAAGCGAGTTCAAATATGTTTGCCCAAAATTACAAAATTGATTAAAAAGATAATTCCATGCAAAAAATAACCTATAGTGAGTATTTACTATTTTTTTAATATTTTATTTAAAAAAATTGCATTGTGAATTGCTAAGTGCACATTTTTTTGCATTATTTTAAAGAGTATGTTGCTGTATAGAAAAATACAAAATTTGAACGCAATTGACCACATAGTTCCTGAGATATCGAATTTCAAAAATACACCTTTTTCAGAATTCCAATTTTTTGAATCTACTCGGCAGATTTTTCTTAGATTTTGTATTGTACTCCTAAAAAGGATATAAAAATTGTATACCTTAACGGTTAAAAAGTTTTTCCACTATTAAATAAAATAATAAAAAGTAATAAATATATGCTAAAAGTTATATTTCGAGTGGAATTTCAAAATTTTTGCAAAATTTTTTCGATTCGCTTCAAAAGCTCTCGAGATATGGCAAAATACGCAAACAATAAAAATAGCATTAAAGAATCCAAGACTTCTTTTACGGTTTTATGCCATAATAAGCTAAAACTAATGATTTTAAAACTATTGATTTTAGGATTTCATGTAAAATTGACTAATGCATTATTGCCGTATAACAATTTTGAGAAGAATTTTAAATATTGCCCTATATTATAAGGGTGAGAAATCTGAATCCGTAAAATAATGGTTTGTTTATTCAGAGAAAACACGTTTTTGTGTCTGGTTTCTCACTTAAAATATCAACAGCACTAATTAATTAGCATATTTGATGAATTCAAATTATTAAAATTGAGTCCTAAAACGTGAAGATACGATCATTACACCAGAAGATATTCAGGGGGCTTTGCTTTTTATTTTGAGTGAACTGTTAATCATATAAAAATATAAAGGACAGTATTACAACTGAAAGAAAACATAAAACTAACCTAAGAGCCTTGTACATAGAGAAATTTAAGTTCAAGCAAAACCCTACTTGAATCTCATTTCATTTTTAAATCTATGATGTCTCTGACCATATTGGCTTTTAAGTCAATTTATAATTTGTAATTTAAAAGGTAGCAATTTCAGTTGATTTATCGGCATGACTTTGAGGGCTTCGAGGGGTAAAAAAATTTAGTAATGTACACAATAAAAACAAGTGCTAATTGAAAATATTTGCTTATGAATGGAAGATACGATTGGTCTCTCTTCCCACCAATGGTGCATTTTCAGTCTACTATATTCTGAAGAAACTTCTAGTTTTAATTGAATTTCCCATGTATGCCCAGAATAGTTGTGTAATGGAAGTATCACTTCAGTTATTCTAATTATCATTTTTAATTTGCGCTTGTTACGCTAATATTTATAATAGCTTTGATCCACAGCGTCAAAATTTTTGTCCCATTTGCTCTTGAAATATTTGCTAAGTTTACTATTTCTTACTTTCCTATTTATCAGTTATATTTCAATAACCACTGATACAAATATTTCTGTTTTTTTTTTTTTATTCTGTTGGTCAGACGTTAAGAAATCTAACATCTTTTGAGCTTTCAATAATAAGTAATTTTCTTGCGAATATAATCAATAATTTTTCTGTGCAATGCCATAATAGTTTGAGTATTTCAATGAAGAGCTATAAATTTCAGTGTGTCCATTGATTTAAGTTCAAAGCATGATGAGCCATTTATTTCAAGAATTTGCAAATTAGACGTGAGATGAGAGCTTGAGAAGATCTTAATTGAGCTTTGTAGTCCTTCTCTTATATCTCCTTCGAAGTTTGAGTTCTGGAAGTGAATATATTAAATACCAATCAAGTTCTATTCATAGATAAAGCCTTCATTTAATTTGGGAACGTGATTCTATTCAGCAATTCAAAATGAACTAAGACACTGGCTCTAGCATGACAACTTGCTCGACCAAATCACAAAATTTTAATGGAATTCCTGTTTGTCTTCAAAAGTTAACCTTGTAAACTGCTTAAATTGACTTGTTGCAAAATTTGTTTTATGCAAGAAAATTGCAACACTTTTATGGACATTTTTATTCAATATAATTAAAAAAACAATGTAATTTGAATGTTTACATAGTTAAAATTAATTTTAAGAGTTCATTGTAAACAACAGCATAAAGTAATTTCGGTTGATTAAACAACAGAACACGGCTTTATTAATCTATGTATATATGTGAAAATTGTTGTAAGTTAGATTCATGTTTTCCGAAATATTCTTATCAATATCCATGCGATTAATTTAAGATAGTTTTCGATTAGAAAACAATTGGAAACATTTATTTTTCATTCCATAATATTTTTAACTGATCTTGGGCATTTATAATCTATTTTTTGACGAAATGTGCAGGATAAAAAACGTTATATAAAATAGGGGATTCCCTAAACGTTTGAGCAATTTTTAGGAGAATTAGGGCACATTATCAGAATTAAAATTGCATATGTGTCCATGACCGGAGATGTCATTATATGCCAATGTGGCTCTTCCCTATTGTGAACTACTTTTTTCCGGTGCTTCTGAATAGGTCATAATAAAGAAGCGTTCCTAGCTGCGTACGATGACATTTTCAGGGATTTGTTCCTATACAGTAATAATTCCGATGTTTCAAAACTCCGAGTTTTATCTCTTGTAATTAACTGTTAAACTGTTAGGTGTATCGGAGAACATCTTTTCATGTGTATAATGAAAACTCAGTTTATCATAACATAATCTTTGTAAAAAGTAAACTGGAGAACATCTATTCATCTGTTCAAAAGTAGCTCATTATGTCAGAGCTTTATCTCGCACAATCACCGGTTTAAATTATAATGTGTATTGGAAATCATCTTTTTATTTGTTTAAAGAAAATTTTAGCCCATCATATCATAAATCTTATATATTGTAAACTGGAGGTCATCTATTCATCTGTTCAAATTCAAGTTATTACGTCATAGCATTATCTTGGGTAATCACTCGATTAAACTGTAATGTGTATTAGCGAACATCTTTTCAACTGTATAAAGGGAAATTTCAGATCATTAATTCGCAACTTTTGTAAATTGTAAACTGGAGAGCATCTATTCATCTGTTTAAATTCAGCTCTTTACGTCATAGCCCTATCTCTTGTTACCACTTGTCTAAACTGGAAAATGTATTGGAGATCATCTTTTCATCTGTATAAAGAAAATTTTAGCTCATCATGTTATAACCTTTGTAAATTGTAAACTGGAGAGCGTCTATTCATCTGTTTAAATTCAGCTCATTACGTCATAGCCTTATCTCTTGTTACCACTTGTCTAAACTGGAAAATGTATTGGAGATCATCTTTTCATCTGTATAAAGAAAATTTTAGCTCATCATGTTATAACCTTTGTAAATTGTAAACTGGAGAGCGTCTATTCATCTGTTTAAATTCAGCTCATTACGTCATAGCCCTATCTCTTGTTACCACTTGTCTAAACTGGAAAATGTATTGGAGATCATCTTTTCATCTGTATAAAGAAAATTTTAGCTCATCATGTTATAACCTTTGTAAATTGTAAACTGGAGAGCGTCTATTCATCTGTTTAAATTCAGCTCATTACGTCATAGCCCTATCTCTTGTTACCACTTGTCTAAACTGGAAAATGTATTGCGGATCATCTTTTCATCTGTATAAAGAAAATTTTAGCTCATCATGTTATAACCTTTGTAAATTGTAAACTGGAGAGCGTCTATTCATCTGTTTAAATTCAGCTCATTACGTCATAGCCCTATCTCTTGTTACCACTTGTCTAAACTGGAAAATGTATTGGAGATCATCTTTTCATCTGTATAAAGAAAATTTTAGCTCATCATGTTATAACCTTTGTAAATTGTAAACTGGAGAGCGTCTATTCATCTGTTTAAATTCAGCTCATTACGTCATAGCCCTATCTCTTGTTACCACTTGTCTAAACTGGAAAATGTATTGGAGATCATCTTTTCATCTGTATAAAGAAAATTTTAGCTCATCATGTTATAACCTTTGTAAATTGTAAACTGGAGAGCGTCTATTCATCTGTTTAAATTCAGCTCATTACGTCATAGCCCTATCTCTTGTTACCACTTGTCTAAACTGGAAAATGTATTGGAGATCATCTTTTCATCTGTATAAAGAAAATTTTAGCTCATCATGTTATAACCTTTGTAAATTGTAAACTGGAGAGCGTCTATTCATCTGTTTAAATTCAGCTCATTACGTCATAGCCCTATCTCTTGTTACCACTTGTCTAAACTGGAAAATGTATTGGAGATCATCTTTTCATCTGTATAAAGAAAATTTTAGCTCATCATGTTATAACCTTTGTAAATTGTAAACTGGAGAGCGTCTATTCATCTGTTTAAATTCAGCTCATTACGTCATAGCCCTATCTCTTGTTACCACTTGTCTAAACTGGAAAATGTATTGCGGATCATCTTTTCATCTGTATAAAGAAAATTTTAGCTCATCATGTTATAACCTTTGTAAATTGTAAACTGGAGAGCGTCTATTCATCTGTTTAAATTCAGCTCATTACGTCATAGCCCTATCTCTTGTTACCACTTGTCTAAACTGGAAAATGTATTGGAGATCATCTTTTCATCTGTATAAAGAAAATTTTAGCTCATCATGTTATAACCTTTGTAAATTGTAAACTGGAGAGCGTCTATTCATCTGTTTAAATTCAGCTCATTACGTCATAGCCCTATCTCTTGTTACCACTTGTCTAAACTGGAAAATGTATTGGAGATCATCTTTTCATCTGTATAAAGAAAATTTTAGCTCATCATGTTATAACCTTTGTAAATTGTAAACTGGAGAGCGTCTATTCATCTGTTTAAATTCAGCTCATTACGTCATAGCCCTATCTCTTGTTACCACTTGTCTAAACTGGAAAATGTATTGGAGATCATCTTTTCATCTGTATAAAGAAAATTTTAGCTCATCATGTTATAACCTTTGTAAATTGTAAACTGGAGAGCGTCTATTCATCTGTTTAAATTCAGCTCATTACGTCATAGCCCTATCTCTTGTTACCACTTGTCTAAACTGGAAAATGTATTGGAGATCATCTTTTCATCTGTATAAAGAAAATTTTAGCTCATCATGTTATAACCTTTGTAAATTGTAAACTGGAGAGCGTCTATTCATCTGTTTAAATTCAGCCCATTACGTCATAGCCCTATCTCTTGTTACCACTTGTCTAAACTGGAAAATGTATTGCGGATCATCTTTTCATCTGTATAAAGAAAATTTTAGCTCATCATGTTATAACCTTTGTAAATTGTAAACTGGAGAGCGTCTATTCATCTGTTTAAATTCAGCTCATTACGTCATAGCCCTATCTCTTGTTACCACTTGTCTAAACTGGAAAATGTATTGGAGATCATCTTTTCATCTGTATAAAGAAAATTTTAGCTCATCATGTTATAACCTTTGTAAATTGTAAACTGGAGAGCGTCTATTCATCTGTTTAAATTCAGCTCATTACGTCATAGCCCTATCTCTTGTTACCACTTGTCTAAACTGGAAAATGTATTGCGGATCATCTTTTCATCTGTATAAAGAAAATTTTAGCTCATCATGTTATAACTTTTGTAAATATTAATACCCGGATGCCCCCTTTGGGGGCGGGACGGGGTTTAGCAATAAATGTTTCAAAACTCCTCTAGAGACTTGTAGTATCATTTACGTGATCCCATATTATATATAACGTTTTTAAACTTGGACGGTTAGACAATATATGTTTCGTTAGGATCAAAACTAATTTCAGATTTGAAATCCCTACACCCGAATTAAGCAAGATTAAATATTTGTGGAAATGCAACAAATTCGTTCTTCAGTGTTATCAGTATGTAGCCTGAAATATTAAATTATTTTCGATTTAGTATTTATTTACTCACATCTGTTTTATGCCATCAAAACATCAAGCAAAATAAGAATGGCACGTAGGAATTATGTATTAAAACAAAATTCATCTAAAAAAAAATTATAGGTTGTCCAGTCTTCCTCATGCGATCTCTAGCATCCTGCAGTTTCTAGATATACTATAGAATCAGTTCTTAGTGAATTCAACCTTACTTTCTCATCACGAATAATGCTGTTTCTATTTTCAAGCAAGGCAAACGCAAAAGTTGTTTGGGCTAATCGGGTTTTTTGACCAATCTAAAAGCCGCAACACTCGGTACTGAGTGGATATTTAATATAGCATATTTTCATTCTCTATGTTGGGTCTTACGTATCGAGTATCCATTTTACTCCTTATACTTTTGGATATTGAAATTAAGAGGATTTTGTTAGTCCATGTTTGAAGTTCGAGTTCTTTTTTAAACTAGTTAGTCAGTTATTTCTTCCCCGTAAATTCCCTCGTGTGCCGGGTCCCGTAGTGAACTAATCATAATGACACGATTCCCGGTAGAACACCCGAAGTCAAGCATCACTGTGATCAACCTGCGTAGGGGCCGAGGGTGCATTCTATATGTCCTCGCTGAACTGTTCTACCGTAAACTGCTCGACTTCGCGCAGATCTTCGATCCACCAAAGAGGGGAGCTATCCTGTCTGCAGTGGATCAAAGTTGGGATGGCATGCTTTCGGATCATATTCAGGGATGTTTCCCAGACCGTCGCCAATGGCCCATTCTGCTGCTCTAGTGTGACTTAAAATAAGTGCTTACGCAGAGATTGGCATCCATTTTTTCTTTAGTTTTTCTATCCATTTCATTCAGTTATTTTTTTTTTTCATTTTTACTTTTTACTTTTAGTTTTTGTTTTTAATATTTTATTTTTTATATTTTTTTCGTTTTTCTCTGACTTTATTTGAGTGGGAAATCTTGTGAGTGAAAATCGACAATTTCATTTGAATTTTTTTTTCTTGTTTCGATTTGAACTTTTGTTTATTAGCTTTGTAAATCTCTTTAAATTTTTTTCCTTCGATCTTTAGAATTGAAGTTGTAAATTTTTTTCGTAGGTGAATTGTTGAAATAGAATAGCAGTTATATACTTTAAATGCATTTTCAGAAAAACGTTAATTTTGAGAAAATCTCTTTGCGCTAATCTCGCATTACGAAAACAAGTTTATAATAGAACAATTTGAAAACTCTTATGCTGGTTTTAAATAATGCTTGCTAAATTTTGAACTGAAAGCTAATGTCTAAGTGAGAATTTTTTTTATCATGTTTTAAGCAACATTGTTTAGAATTTTTCAATATTGATCATTATATAATAAATAGTTGATTAATTTTTTTTAAAGATTTTTGTTCGAAACACAGCTCATATTATTGATCTAGAAAAAAGAATATTTCAATAATTATGCATTATAGTTGGTAGTAGATATGTTAGCGTGATATAAAAAGTAGACGTTTTTATGCCGAATTTCTTATTTTAAATTGCCGAATTTCTTATTTCTCCTTATTTTAAAAGAAAATATCTTATAAACTTTTAATATTAACAATAGATTTCTAAATTCAGAAACCCTATTCAGCAAACATATGAAAAATTTCAATCAATGCTGTTTGCTCACAAAACCAGTCTGATACCTTAAAGGCAATTCTGGCTTTAATAACAAAGATGGAAACCCACTATTTTAAAATCTTTTCTAGTAATAATGAATTATCTTGTGGCTATATCGATAACTTCTAGCTCCTCAGCGAAAAGTGTTGCACCGTTTCCCAGGAATGCATTGAAAGAAAGAAACTCTGAATTGATTCTAGGTCTTGCTATATCTCCTCCAGAGAGAGCCTTGAACCGTATCAACATGGATTCATTCATCCATGCACGTGATCTCCAGCTTCTTGTTTCAGTGTTACCTGGAATTCTTGTGCATTTATCACTGAAAGCCGATTCTAGGGATAACCTGTTTCGGAGCAGCTTAGTCCAAATTCTATACTATATAGTGGATGTAGTTTCTTTACAGAATTTAAGTATGTTTTTGGCAATGTGAGATACATTCTAATTCTATTATGAAGAAAGGATATTTATACCACAAAAGTTGATTTATTTATTAGAAAATTTGGCCATACTTAGTAATAATGAATAAAAGTCCCTCAAATGGATCACGGGAATCATTTTCTTAACATCAAGAAATTCTGTAAAGATATGAATTCAACGATCGGGACTGAGAGGCCAAAGCCCCCCCCCCAGTCCATTTGCCAGTTATTTGAATTTAAAAGTAAGGGAATTGTTCCCAACGGACAATTAAGAGTATGGGGAGAAATCCTTGGTTGGCAATTTATCGAAAGATAACATAATCCCCCATTATCAATATTAAACTTGAAAATGATTTGACGAAATGAAATCGCCAAAAAGACAGTGAGAATTAGTATAACCATGTAATTGAAATATTTTTGTGGTAAAAAATAAAAATAAAGAGTTATAATTGATTGTTTTCAATTTAGTCGTGACAGTGAGTTTTACATTAGTATTGAAATAAAAAGTTAAACGTTACATTGATTATTAAGGGGAAAGAATTATAATAGCTTTTTATGAAACGTGATAAGAATTAATTAATTAGTTTAATTGAATTAAAATTCAATTAAGAATGACTTAAAAAATAAATTTAAGAAATTAAAGAAATTTTAAAAGTTAGGAAATGTGTAATCACAACCAGAAAATTCTAATTCAAGTCGATACTTCACGAATGGATCCATTTTGCGTTATCAACTTTCTTAATTGATTCGTATTCTATTTCCTACGTTAAAAGTTTGAAGATAACGTAATAAGTTTCTCAAATAGTATTAATACTTTTTTTTTAACAATCTCATCTAAAACAGTTTATTGTGGGTCAAAATCCCTTTCTCTTAATTGGCGTGTTATATTAGGAGCACCGATTAGCTCTCTTAAAGAATCTTCTGAATACTGTAAAGTTTTCCAATGTTGAGCATAAAATACATGATTTGTGGCTCACAGTTATGCTATCAATGGGTTAATCTACATACTGTAAATACTATTATGAAGAAGTTAAGTTTATTATACATTAAACATGATTTTTCTTTTGTTATTATTCAAAATAAAAAAGTTAGAAAATTAATGAAGATGTCCTGTACGCTCTTTAATTCCTTGACCCAGCATGTTTACTAAACATATTTCTTTTACATTTTTCTAAATTATTTTGTATGAATTTAGGTCCAAATTAGTGAAAAATATTGTAATTAGGATTTTAATAATTCATAGTTTTGAAATGCAGAATGAAATACCAGTTTCCTTTTCTGCGTTAAAGATAAAAATCTTTCAAAGACGGCACAATTTTTCAGTTTTGAGTTTATTTGAAGTAATTTAGATCTAAGAGAAACAGTTGAATATCACTGAAATTTCTTTAATTTACAAATTCAGTGATTGATAAATTTTTAAATATGAATAAATGAATTCAAACGCTTTTTTTTAATTAATACTTTTTTGACAATTATTTCGTCCGATATCTAATACATTTTTTTCGTAACTATTAGACCGTTTTTTATGTAAGTAAAAAACAACGAAATATATTTTTGCTTGTAATTAGAGTATCAGAAAGAAATATATAAAAGGAACAACGGTGTCTCATCTGCGTTAATCAGTTAAGTGGTTCACCAGAAACTCACAAAAATGACATTTGAAACACAAGTTTTTTAAGAAAATGTGCCTGAGACTTTCATTAAAAGAAAATACAAGTTTAAGTCTTAACGCATGAAGGTATTTTCAACATTCTGATTTATACATTTATAAAATTCACATTTATAAAATATGAAGCATTTAAAATAATCAACATTTTCATAACATGAATCAATGTTGCGTTGGAAATAGTTATAAATCTCCCAGCAACAGCAAATATTTTAAATTAGCTTACGCAGTGCACCCAAAGTAAAAAAAAAAGCTAATTTCCAAACGGGAAAGATTACTAAACTTATCACTAACATTTGAATTTCTCACTAAATTTAAAAAAGGGGAGCTTAATTCATCTGAGTAGGAAAATTTTTAAATTCATGTCAGAAAAAGCTAACAAGATGATTAAAATACTTCATTAGCGTAAACACATGCAAATCAAAAGTTGGATACCAAGAAATAAATAATCAAAAGATGAAATAGTGCCGCAACATATATCTCAAAGAAGTAGCACGAATAATTGATGAGGAAGATTATATTTTGTTAATTTTTTTTCCCTTTCACCTCAACTGATAATTAGTGTGCTTTGGACATTTTTTTAAAACTTCATTTTGCTACTTATTGTATGCAACAGAGGAAGATAAATTCTCAGCTTAAGTGGTATTATAGGATTATTTTATCTTCCTACAGTGCTAGATATTTAAATATGTTAAATTGTAAGCCATTCGGTTTCCTGTTTAAATACTTTTAATCTTTCTTTATTTTTATCTAAAAACTGTTATTAAAACTCTAGTGTTTAAAAATATAAGTATAGGTATTAGATTTTTAAGAAGTAATAATTTTATTTAAATTATGTTCCTTGATTTTAACTACTTTTATATACATTATATGTATTTTATGAATTTTTGACTATGTGTATTTTGTAATATATTTGTTAAAAACAAAGCCAAAAATACATACACATAAAGTGGAGTTATTAACTATTGAAGCGACAACAAAACGATACCGCCATTGAACGAGTCGACGCAAAGAAAGACGGGAATGAAAGCGTGAAAACCTGTTTAATGGCAGGAGAAAACAGATTTTCTGAAAGACAATTGTTAAAATCCCTTTCAAATTTAACAAGGCAATGAAAATATTTTGGTGTTGTTTTTTTTCTTACTTTCGTCGTCACTATGACTCTTCAGAAATCAATAAACTTTTTTTTTCAAATTGAGTTGTGACTCTAAACGCATTTGCTTTTGAAATTAAATTTATTTTTTAAAAAAATTCTAAAATATAGATGTAAGTATTTCGTGTTATTTTACCACCATTTTCGTCACAGATCCGATCATAAAATCGAAAGTTATGCTGGGAGGAGCGATTTTTTTTTCACTCTGTACATTTAAAGGCGCAAAATCATATATTTTGAAACTGTTTAATCATTTAGCTCACCAGGTTGTATTATTTAAAATTTTGTCTCGAGATTTCCATATCACACAAGAAATATAACGTTTTGAATATAAGATTTCCCCGGCGTTCTTGTCATTGATTTGAAGTTCTAAATTGAGGTTTGTAATAGTTTTCATTGTTACTGTCCAGTACAATATTTCTATTATACTTGAAAACACTCTTTTAAAAATAACGTTAAAATAATGTTTTAAAGTTATTATGCATAATGTGATGATTCTAGTAAAAGAGCTTTTTTAAGTCTAAATCTGTCTTTTGAATTTTGTTGCAGGAATTATATATATAAAGAAAAGGCAAACCTCCTGGAGTTTTCTAAGCTACAAGATTAACTACTTAGCCATCATCGTTAAAGAGAGTTTATTTTTCCCTTGTTAAATGCCTTTATGAAATGAAAATGTGTATATTTAATTTTTAAGATTTTGCCACTTGAAAATGTCATGTATTAGGAGAATCACCCAGCTGTTAAAAATATAAGGTGGCTAGATTATACTAAGGCGCGATTCATTCGGTTGGTGTAAAGAGCTATAATTTATAATTAGCAACCATTTTTTTCGAAAACAATTTATCATGAAACTTATTTATGATATAACTTTGCGCAAAACTATTTTTAAACATAGAAACATTACTATAGAATTAAGCCATGCAGTCAGAAAGTAAATAAAGACTAATTTAATAATGCTAACAGTGAAAACTTTCACAAGTTGCTTCAAATATCCAAGAGATGAGAACGTTACTGTTCATGATCATAATATTCATTCTTTCTTTTTCTGTTTTCAGTAATCATTACTTTTCTTCCCTAAAGCATCGTGATCTGCAAGATTAAGGTTCGCAAAAGCTTTTTATAGCTGTTTTATATGCATTTTCTTCGCAAAATTTCGCTTCTGTTATTGTTCACGTCCTGTCGTGGAATTAAAAATAAATCTTGTATGTGTCTTTAAAATATTAAAGTATAATAATCAATAAAGTGCAAAAATAGATTTAAATAATAATCAATAAAGTTAAAAAAAACATACAATAAGCATATATAATTTTAAAAAAAAACATACATAATTTATAACGCTTTGCATAGTTAATATAACTGTTTTCACAAGATATCTTTTAAAATATAATTCCAAAAATTTCGATTTATTTAAAATTTCGATTATTTTTCGATTTAAAATTTCGATTAAATTTCGAAAAATTTTTACTTTTTTCTTTTTCATCAAACTGTAAAAAAACATGTCATTAAAACTGTCATTTAAAAACGGACGCCTGATTTTTAATCAGATAAGTACTATTATTTTAAGAAAGAAAACTTTATGAAATAAATATGTCAAGAGTAACTGTCATCATTGTAGTCGGTGCGAGCCGAAAGCTGAGTTCGCATGACCAGTCAACGTCAGAATTCGAACCCGTGTCACCTCATAGGGAAGCAAGTGCTCCGCCCCTTGAGTTAGGGCAGCTCCGGTGTTTGGTTATGAAGAAAAATCTTAAACAGACTTTATCTTAAAAGTCAATTAAAGTCATATTTCAGTGCAAAAATGTTTCAAACTATTTTTCTCTGTTTTGATCTGTTTTTGTCCCATCCCTCTAAAATTGTCTGGAAATTTAACTTGCCAAAAAACTATATCTAAAAACAGATAATTATCAAGTTGAGTTTCAATTCGAAAATAAAGTTGATTTGCAATTTTATTTGTACGATGTTGTTTAAAAGCAAGAGCAATTATAAAAAAATCGTGACACTGTTTTTAAAAAAAAGATAGTTATCGTATAATAAGCAAAACTTCATGGCAAAAACTAGAAATTGGTCTGAGAATTTGAATCCGTTTATGATTAGGATGAAAAACATCGAAAACCGTTTTGTGAAAAATAGCTATAAACCGCCAAATATACGAAGAAAGTCTGTAAAAAAACGGGAATTTTTCGCTCTGCATGGTTGATGGTTTCGAGATTTACTTGCATGCTAGCATTATTTTGATTAAGATAATTCAACATAATTTGTAAAGTTTAAATAAATTAGCTAATACATAGTTGCAAACTTAATTTTACAAATACAGTCATATAATATTAATGTCTTGAAAAGAGCATTACGAATGTTAGCATAGATGAGTAGACACATTGCTTGTTGAATACGAGGGACGCACAATAAGCCCTTAATGAAAGGTTAAAAATATTATATTTTGTAGATATTCTTTTTAACCTAATCTTCTTTATGCTCTACACATTTATCCACTGCTTTTTAGTTTTCATTATCCTCCTAAAAGGTAGAATTTCGAAAAGTTCTCGAAATGTATTCTTCTATCGGAGATTTTCATTTGACAAAAATCATATTCATCCGAACTATTTTTCCAAGTTTGTAAAAACAAAATTCATTGAGGTCTAAATCCGGTGAATATGGTGGATATAACAATCCTTAAAACTAATTCTATATTTTTGAGAAAATAAAATAAGTTCCTTAATTTTAATCTACTTGTCAAACACAGTTATAATACTATGATTAGTTAATTGCTTTACATATTTACAATGGAATATAATTTGGATTGGAATTATATTTTTTCCACTATTTATTAACACCTAAAGTTGCTTATCTTAAATTACCTAAATTACCAAGTAGCTTAGTTACTAAATGCAGCTTAATAAAATGCTTACTAAAGTAAATACATAGAATATATATATGCCAACATACTAACAGCCATACTTATTATACATTTTTTTATTTTAGTTTCAATTTCTCCTTTGCGGTAGGCCATTATTTCACCCTAAGGTACCCGACTCCTTTTTTAAACCAATGTTAACAAAAATATCATAATTTCCTTGTTTTCAAGTAAAATAAAACTATGGACTTTTCTCTTTCAAAAGCTGTTTGAGTTTTGTTTCTACGACAAACAAGAACAGAAATAGAAGTTGTGATGATTTAAGAAAAATCTATATTATTGTATTGATACCTCTTTTGTCTTTTTTCTCAAAGCTAATTTTTCAATTATTTTTCTCCATTCTAAATGGAATTTCTCAACATTCTTCTTCTAATCACGCGGAATTTTCATGAATGTTTTCTATACTTGAGTATAGAAAATAGATTAATGACAAGTGAATTAAACTTTTACATTTTACAGTTAAAATAAAGATAATTAACTGCAATTTTTTTTTTCTGTCATTACTGTAAAATATCAAAATATTAATATTATGCCTAATGCTTAACCTGCTTCCTAATTTGAGTGTGAATGAATGTGTTTTGTGAATTTTGGTCATTGATATATATATAATCATTAATGTGAATGAGTAAAGCTAATTACTTATTGCTTTTTTTATTAACAATTCAAAATTGAACTTTTTGTTCTGAAAACTTGTAAATGCTTTACTCAGATCGACCAAATAGCCCCGTTTTCATTTTTCTTTATTTAGCTTTTTTTAATGTTGTATTTCAAAATAAATCTCAAAACACCAAGGCTTAAACAAAACTTCACTTTTATTATTTAAATGTACAAGTATTTACAGTGAATTTAAATATACATCTTTAATATTTCTCCAGTATTATTTAAATGTTGGCGGGTATTGGAAATCCATTTTATGTTTTGCTGGAAGAGTCTAAAATCACCCAACAATGTTTGTTTATGTTGCACATAATATTAAAGTTATAACAATGGTTAAATAAAACAAACATTTATGAAGTTCAAGTTGTTTTGAACCTGAAAAAAATAAAGAAGAACTTGAAAAAATTTAATATTTATTTTATTTTTAACTAGATCTTCATTCATCTCTAAAATAATAAGAAAAAAATGCTAAAACTATATTTTAAAAGCTACAGGAAGCATAGTTAAAAACCATATCAATTTTTTATTTCTAAATATCTCTTATTATTTTTAGAAATGGATATTTTTTAGATTTCCGGAATGCAATGCAATGCAAAGTAACCACATATTTTCTACAATGAAGTTCTGATATTTTAGTACCTAAAATACTCTTGAAAATCATTCCTCAGAAATATTTGGAAATATGACTTTTTGTCATATTGTCCAAATTGTTTCAAAATGTCCTTTAATAAAATTTTGTACTATCAGATTTTGCAATATTCGGTAAACTTTGGTAAATGTTGTAAAATTCGGAAATTTTATCATGATACTATCGAGCATAAAAACTATTTATTCTATCTGGTTAACTATTCGGATATGAACGGAAAAATTACCAGATATTTTTAAATTACTATAAATTACCAAATATTACGAAATTATTATATGTTTTATTGACAAGATTCTTTTTAACCAGAAATTTTATTATTTAATATGGTAATTTTACCAGAATGTTTTTCCCCGTGTAAAAGTTTATTTTAAATATAAGACATGAATCCAAGTTTGCATTTTTAGTGTTTTTTAATCATTTTTTCCAATGAAGAGGGTCTGGAGTTTTCTGACCTTACAAAAACATTTTATTAACCTCACGAAACTTTTACATTAATGAAATTTTTACGTATGGAATAAAATACAAAAACATTTTATCAAATGCAAGCTAATTTTATAAAATAGTTATAAATGAAAAAATTAATCAATTTTCAATAGTAATTTCTAATTAATTACTTGAGCATACAAACACGATATAAAGAAGGGAAGATGTTGTAGTATTCAATCTTTTAAACGAATTTTGTGCTTCGATATCTGGAGACTCGTAAGAAAATTGTCATTATAGTACAAAGTTAATTTTCAAGAATACTATCTTTTCAGTTTTTGGTGTAGTACTTTGAAATAAAGTGTTTGACATTAAGTTATAGATAAAACTTTTGGGTTATTTTAAAAATAAAATATAGAAAAACCCAAGAATCTGATTTACCGAATGAAATTTCCTGCAATTACACTAAACAATTATTTTCTGATTTTACACCATGTTTTGTTAAACAAAATGAAATCAAACTTAAAAAACCTTTGTACTACAAAGAATAAGCTTCCTTTTCATGCGTCAGAACAATTTTAATTTCTCATTTGATGTTATAAACCTCACAGCAACTCTAAAAAGCATAATTTTATAAAATCTCAGTCTGAAATAGCTAAAACTAGTGGTCATAATAAAAAGATTCAAATTTCTTGACCAAAGCTTTACAACGACCATCCCATGGAAATGGAAAGATATTTCATTATAATTTTTGATGATGCTCATTGATACCTTGTTATTAATGTCAATATAATATTGGTTTTATTCATACCTTGTTAATTTTTTTGCCAAAATATGCAAGTTTCCAAACGTTATACGAAACAGGGGGATGCGTAAATATTGCGACAAACTTCTAAGAGGAATTAGGGCATGTCATCAGTATTAAAATTGCATTAAATCCATGCCTGGAAGTGCCACCTATCGCCGTTAGGGGGTGTGTTTCCTATTATCAACCGTTTATAAGTGTGATTCCAGGCAGGGGATGGGGAAATTCCCCTAGACGCCTACGGCCACTTTTCCGGGCATATCTTCTTATGCAATAATAATCCTGTAGATATACCTTAACTATCCTAGAAGTTTCTCGCAACATTCAAGTGACCCCTTGTTACGGAAAACGTCTTTAACATATGCATTTCAACAAAAATATCATCAAGAAACGTATTATATTTAGGAGTAAAACTAATTTCAGACATGAAATCCCTACACCCGAATTTTGCAAGATTTAATAATTGTATAAATGGATCAAAACATTTGCTACCTCCAGTAACTTGAAAAAATATTTCTTTTTTTTTAAATTTTAAAATATAAATACGTGAAGATTACAATTTTAAATATAAATTGAGGCACATTTACTATTACAAAAGTATCAAACAATATGTTTGAAGTATGTACTTACCTATGGCTCTAATCTCTTTTATTGAGACAGCGTGAATATGGTTTACAGTAGCGACACACTTAAGTATCACTTTACCGTTATGCAAAACATCTGGTTTTAGACGAAACCTTAGGGCTATACTTGTGCTTTCCAGTTGATCGGGATACACAACGGTTTCTGGATCGGACTGCTCAGACTGAACCTGGAAACAAAATACCGTTTTGAGATTTTTATTTTTTTGATTAAAAAAAAGAAATCATTCTGGGTTTTTTGTAGAATACTTTCAACTTCCCGCCATTGTTATGTAAGCTTTTTATTGTATAAAAAAAGTTCAATGAAATCCGTGATTGTGAAGACATTATTGTCTGCATAGATTTTTAATAAATCGACAAATCTACACTGAATTCATTTCGTACACATGAATTAATAGTCGACTACACTGACAGCGTACAGATTGAAAAAAATTGTGATGCAGCTCACATTAGCTACGACGATCACTTTGATAATTTTACTTTAAAACCAGCGTTGAGCAGACTACCCAATCATGAGTTAATGATTATCGATGTTCTTCTCCGTAATCGTGAAGTTTTGAACCTGACCCTGAAGACAAGGAACTCCTGTATCAAGCGTTGGGACTGACTAGCTTTCTTGGAGAACTCTTAGATGGAAATAACTCTCACTAGAGTTAAACGGCGAGGATACTTTCCACTGTCAACCCGACGGCAGCAGGATTTCAACCCCGCAATCCGTTGACCACTGAGGATATGTCACATCATAACTGTGGTTGGTGCCAGCAGGTAGCAGGATACGCATTGCGTAATCAACTCATTGTGAGGCAAACACTCTATCCTGTCAGCCACTACGCTCTCACTTTGATTATTAAGCTTATCAGATAAAAAGAATAAAAATAATTAAATATTAAAGAATGATCAATCATTTCATTTTTTGATTAAATGAAACTGAAAGCCAATTGAAATATTCTTGAATTAGCAATTTATTTTTTGTAATTCTTAAAGACTATGTTTGCTTAAGAAGTTTCCATCGTTTCAAGAGGGCAAAATTATTTCCTTTAAACTTTAAATATTAAGAAAAGTTTAAATATACAAAATTTTTAACTAAAAATTTTAGAAATTTTAGTTCTCTGGAACCAATTTCAGAGAAATACGTTAGAAAATAGTTTCCTAGTGGTGGTTGCAATTTTCCAAAACAATCACATCATTTTTTTTTTTCAGATTTTTTTTTAGATATCACTGATCAACTCTTAAAAATTTCGTAAAAAAAAGAAAATTGTAAATTCAGTTTTTTGCTGAGCCTTATGAAAAAATTTCCCCGTTAAAATTTAAACTATCAAAAAATTAAAACATTAGTTTCTCTCGTATTAGGTCGAATTCTTCTGCTAATTTTTAATTAATTGAAGAGTTTCGTATTAAAATAAAAGGTGAAGACTACAAACTAGCTACAAAAAATTAGTTCTAGTAAGCACAATTTTCCTTTCGATTTTCCTTTTTTTTTTCACAATTATCCGCAAGAGTTATAAGATTCATGACTCTAATCTAAAGAGACATAGATCGTTGGAAAAATAATCTTGACTTTATGAAATTTTGAAAGATTATTCCTCAAAAATATTCATATAAATAATTTAAGATCCCCTTATTTATTTATATAAATAGTTAGAAAATAACTTTAAACACACCCATAACAAAAACTACATTTTATAGGATTTATTTTCAATTACTTACGCATCTCATTATGTCAAATATTTAAGGGAATACACTTTTTTGAAGGTTAAACTGAATTCATTTAATTTTGTTTCTAAAACATATTTACGCGCCTCAATTTTCAAAAGTATAGGATAAAGTATTTGGATTCAACAAAGTTGTGCAACATGCCCTGTTAGTTTAAATACCCCACGGTGCAACGTGCTCTTCAAGAAATTATAGTAATCATCTGAACTCACAATGTTTCATTTTTACCCGGAAGCGATTATTCGTGATTTTTCCCCCGCTCTGAGTATTTAAGGGAGAAAAAAAAGTGCATGTAGGGAAAGTAGATATCAACAATGTCAACCTTCATCCATGAAAAGGTAACCCAACATAGAATCGAGTAATTTGTCTTATATAATAGTGAATTCGAATTTTGTATGAGTAGACACACTACAGTACTCCCCCACCAGAATTATAGCTGTGATAAAATTCGATGAATGGATACCACTAGTTGATTCATTGCTGTTTTGTGAAAAACCGGGAGAGCTGTATTAAGATCACCGTACTTATGAGTGCTGATCATCAGAGCTGTATTAAGTTCATGGTCGCTCCTGTGTTGCCTTTAGCAGTCGAGTGTATACATTGTGTGTGTTCGAGACTGAGTAGCAACAGAGCGAGGAGGTGGATAATGTCGCAGTCTCAAGTAGCAAGTCAACTGTTCAATGTGGACCATCTATTTAAGTAGGCGTGTTCAGATTGAAGTGGGAGTTACTGTCAAGATAGGCGCGTTTATATCAAAGTGGGAGTTTCTTTCAAAGTAGGCATGTTCACATCACGTCCAAAGGTCACCAATGTGGGGAGAGTCATTTCGACAACGTCAACCTTCATCTATGAATATATACCCAAACATAGAATCGAGTTCAACAAGTCTTATATATTAGTAAATTGGAATTGCATTTTTGTAGTGGTGGACACATTATAGTATATTTAATTCCCAACTAATAGGTGGTTTTAAATTTGCTACCATTGTAAAAGAAGTAAAACCAAATATTTTAGGTAAGTTTGTAAAAAAAAAAATCGCTGACGAAATTAAAATTTTCTTGCATGAAAGATACAAGCATTTTTAACATTTATCATAAATGCGTGCTAACAATTTCTTCCTTTGGGCATTAAAACTAAAAAGGGAAGAAATGGATGAAGTAACTATTTTTAAAAACTTACTTGATAAATAATTTTATCTGCTTCAAAAATATACAGATTGGAAGTAACAGTCGACATGTTTCAAACGGTGAAAAAGAAGCGCCCATTTTCAAGGAACATGAAGGAGAAGAAATAAAAGGTATTTGAAATAGTGATTTCGATTTCTAATAGTGATATAAATAGTGAATAAAAGTGATTTCTTCTCATTCACGTCTGGCAAGTCCTGAAAATGATCACCTATTTTTGAGCGCTTGAAGCATGTCAACTGTTATTTCCAATCTGTATATTTTTAAAGCTAATGAAGTTTATTAATCAAAAATTATCTTACCCCTTCAGTTTTTTGGGATTATTTCTTTAATATTTTGAAGAATTATATATTTTTTTAAATCTTCAAAAATCATGAATACAGAATCTCTACTTACAAAATATGAAACTAATAATAATAAAACAATTAGCATTCCCTAATACTGCAATAAAAATTAAAAATCAAGTAAAATGAAATACTTGTACTCACTAGCTGATCGTTGATGTACCATTTGAGCTCTGGGGCTGGTTTGGACTTACCAGAATTGCACAATATAGAAACATTATCACCCAATTCATACTCTGCTTTTTCTGTCATTAATATAGGCCCATCTGATGGAGGCACTGAAAAACACACAGTAATGAAATATTCAAATCGATTTTGCTTAATTTAAAATAATAACAGAGTTTAGATAACAAACAAAAAAGGAAATAGAAAGCTAAATTAGAGCCGTCTTGCTGGCATTTTAAAGTTAATTGGGAAAACTGAAGGAAACTTAGAATGTTTATTTAATGCTGAAAGCAATTTGAAGTGGCTGCTGCAAATTATTACAAATATAAATCAATTTTATAAAGACAGAAATAATTAAATTGCTAATTACATAAAATAAAGAACTGAAAAATAATTGGAAATAAATTTTATAATGATATTTTGGAAACTGTGAAAGTAACTGTGTAAGCACAAATCATAAAGTTTGAAATTTAACGATTTTATTTTGTGCAAGTAGCCGCCATCTAGAAAATATAGCTAAAATTCAGGATAATTGGAAATAAATTTTATAATGATATTTTGGAAACTGTGAAAGTAACTGTGTAAGCACAAATCATAAAGATTGAAATTTAACGATTTTATTTTGTGCAAGTAGCCGCCTTCTAGAAAGTATAGCTAAAATAGTATAGTCATACACGGGGAAAAAATTTGTAAGATTACCGTATTGTATGGTAATGGCATTTCTGATAAACATGATTCTGGTTAATTAAACTAAAATTCACGGTATTTAAAACATTCATTTAGCAATTTTTCTGTCCATGTGGTAACAGTTTACCGGGAATGCTAGTCTTCAAAATAGTAGTTCTTATTACGCATATTTAGAAAACATTCCGAAACTGAAATTTGGATTTAACCGAATAAATGGTTTTTATGCCATGCTCAAAAGTATCATGACAGAACTGATAAATTTTATCTCATTTACTACCCAAACATCATAATATTGAAATCATATTTTATTGTTAATTTTAACAAAAGTCATTACCAAAGGGCTGCGATAAAAATTACCGACCTTTTTGGCATTCCCATAGGGCCAGAAAGTTTGCCATATTCTAGTAGTTTTGACCGTATACATTTTTTCTCAGTAAAAAAGGTCGAAAATTTTAGCTACTGTTAATTAAACTTTGTTGTTCGTATTTCGCTATATTTCAAACAAGTTAAATAATCAAAAAAATTATTTTCAGATTATTGTAAAACTTATTTTCAAAAGGTGAAACTAGTACTCATTATATAGTTTTATAACTGTTGGGGAAAATATTAGAGCACGATAGGGAAAATTTTTTATTAATATCTGTCTAGATAATAAAACTATATTATATAATATTTCTATCTATATTATATATTATATATATTATATATATTACCCGACCCTGATATATTATATATATCTATATTATAACAAAATAAAGTATTTTAATAAACTCAGTCAAATAGTTCACAAAAGTGTAAAATTTTAAAAAAATAAGTTACTTTTATATAGAATATTTTGAGTACAAAATGTACGTTAAATGAAATTCCAAATAATCTAAAAATTGTATGAGATACTACTTTTAAAGTTAAGGTAAGCACATAGATTGTACAAATTTTTGAAGTCGTTTTCTAGCTACGTTTTTCTTATTGTTCATTGAAGTCGTATTAACGACTCATCGAATTTTCAATTTGCTTAATGAGACTACAGTTAATAATAAATCTTACATTTTGTCGTGTTTCTTTCTCACAACAGTTTCATATATTTACTATTTAATTCAATTTTTAAAAAAAATCAACTTACCAACAACTTGCAGAGTTTTCGTAGCTTGCACACATCTAAAATAAGGTTTATCTGTAGATACTTGGCAAGTATAATCTCCATAACTATCCATACTTAGATTTCTTAAATACACTGTACTATTATCTGATTTAGACATCTAAGAAGAGAAAGACAACTTTTAATTGACTCAGAGATGCATAATCCTATACAAATTTAACGTTTAACCTCTTCGCTACTGAAGTGTAAAGGAATATAGCAAAAAAATATTTTAAAGTTTGAAATTTCTATTTTGCTGCCATAAGTCATAATATGATACACGAAATACGAATTATACGGCCAGGGGGCTTAGTTCCCCCACGGGTTTCAATTAAATAAAATGACATAAATATTTGAAACATTAAGTTGTACTTGAAGTAGGAACAAACATGCATAATGTAATTTTATGGTCTATTTAAATACAAAGGTGAATATATTTAATAATTATTCAGGAAAAAAACTAAATTTTAAAAAAATACGAAATTTTTTTTTACAATGGGATGCAATACAAAATAGAATACCAATGCTTATCTATGAATGGAATCTTAGTTTCAAAACTATTTTACTTATGCAAACGATGCAATTTAAATTATTATTTAAAAGAATCTAACTTTAACTTTAAAAAATATTTAATTCTTGGAAGTAAAATTTAAAAATTATGACAAAAAGCACAAAGTTAAAGTTTTTAAATATATATATGTTCCTTAATATAAAACAATTAATTAAAAGACACATTAAAATTTTATTAAATGGACATTAAACTGAACACTTATAATTCTATGAGATTTTATTTGACTACTACACTGTCATAAACTTATCCTTACTTTGCAAGATACACATGCGTGGACTTGCCTGTATTATTCTTAAATATTAAGTAAATATAAATTTAAAAGCTTCATACAGATCACAGAACTACCAAGTTAAAAGAGAAAAATTATTTTCCGAAAGACTAAATTAGTCACATTTTCGAGCATCATTTAGCGTCATTTTTCGAAAATCACTTTATGTGCCTAAATAACTTGCATGTTCTGCATCTATGGCGGAATCCCAAGAAAGCTTCAATATCCACGAATGTTTTAGTGAAGGTAATACTATAAATTTTCTTATGGCGTGTTTTTAGAAATTTAGAAGTTAAAGTCCTCATATGTGAACCTAAGTAATGAATAGTTTAAATGTAATGCTAAAAAACAGAGTCTGTTCTGCACAACACTTGAACTAATAAAATGTAAATAAACAGTATCATACCATAAGGATTGAATAAGACTAGAATCATGAATTATTGATTACATTTTGAGTAAATTTTAGTTCTAGTCTGATTCTAAATCTAATCTAACATAAATATCTCTATTATCCGGCATGCTGTAAAAGTTTCAAGCAATTAAATTATGAAGTTCCCCTCAATCGAGTCTTAATTTTACCTCCCCTGTTTATTAGTCTCAACTTTTTCCGAATTTTCTTATGCTGGTTTATCTGCATTAAGAAACTGGTACTTTTTTTCTTAAGAAAATCAAAATTTGCAAAATACTCTGAATGCTTATCAGGTTAGTTGGCTTCAACACATACATTAAAAAAATTTCCGGATTTTTTAAACTGAGGCCAGAAGTTTCGGTATGAAAAATGTCCCTGTCACACAAATTTGCAACAAGAATGTTTTTTTTTTTTTTTTTTTTTTTGCTTTAAAAAAATCATTACGGGTTTCTGGTCATTATTTTTTAATTTAATACCGTTAGCTTAGCCCTCCCGTATCGTAAGAGGTATAATGTACTTACATCTACATCTATGCCTGTCTGATTGAAAGTTTTCAGAGGAGGATCTGATGCTGGAACATATCTATAGAATTCCCCCATATTTTTATACCACTTAACGGCATACAGTGTCTCGTTACCAAGTTCGTATCTACATCGAAGACGAACACTGTCTCCAGTAACAACAGGTGTGGGTATGTGAAGCATACTTATCCTAAGTGTGACGTGGGATCGTGAACCTAAAAGTAACAAAAATAAAACTTTCACACTTCTATGCATTTAACCTTTTTTTAATAATAATCATATAAATAGCAAAGTCAATTCAAAAGATTAATAAGGAAATATGCTTTTGTGGAAGACTTTTTCATGAAACTAGGAGAAAAAAAACCCCACTAAAACCTGCTACTGATAGCCTCACGGCAGGGAGATCTTATAGCACGATCCATCTACCACCGAGAAGCCAGCACTCTGCTAGTTGTTAGCCGGGTGCGAATTTCGTTTCAAACAGTCATCGCGGGGATATGAACCTGGGTCAGCTCATTGGGAGGTGAGCACTCCATCCCTTGAGCCAAAACTGCTCTGCTCATTTCAGTTAGGCGTCATTTTTCACAAATCACAAGTCGTAGCAACTGCCAGTCATACCACTAGTCGTAATCCGCATTACTTTCCTCCCTACTCAACGTCTATTCATGGGCCTATCAATACCTATACACATCACCTAATTTTTAAACTAACTTTTCTTTTTCTGATCATAACAAAATCTGTTCGACTCAATCTGTATTAAATTTGATATAAAATCCATCACTGTTGAATCACTTTTCATTGTCATTTTAAATAAAGATTAATATTATAAGGAAATTTTATCTTATCTTAGCATGATATTATAGGACCATCCACATACAAGTCCATGACCTCATTTTTAAACTGAAGTTTCTTTTCAGAAAATCATTCCCCAAATTTTTATTCGATGCATTCATCACTGTTGACTCACTTTCCAATGTCTAATTAGATAAATACTAATGATATAACGAAATATTATATTATGAATTTACGATATCAAGTTATTATTAGATACATTCAATAACAGGGACTCATTATTCAAAAATACAGCAAATCATGAAACGCTTCATTTCGAAATTAAAGATTTCTATATGATAAAAATCGTCATTGTGATCTGATATTTACCTAGTTTAATTATTTTTATTTGAGACGTGGTGGCTCAGGGGATAGATCCTTCGCCTTCCTATGAGGTGAACCGCGCTCGAATCCCAGAGATTTCTTTTCGATACGAATTCCGCCCCCGGCTCGTTCAGATCTCATTGCTGACGTAAAATATCCTCAGTCGTTGACGGATCAGGTTATTGAGTCTTCTACCACGATAACCGTGGGAGGTTATCGTGGTCTTCCTCTCCATGTAACGCAAATACGGGTTAGTTCCATCAAAAAGTCCTCCAGGAAGGCAAATCCCGATACTTGATCCAGGAGTTCCCTTATCTTCTGGATTACGTTCAAAATTACAAGGCTACGGAGTTAAACATTAGTTGTCGTAAACCCAAAATTGGGTTGGCTGTTCAACTACGGTTATAACATAAAATATTATTATTATTTTTTTGATATTAATGAAAAACATTTTTCAGAAAGCACCTAAGTTTTATTTTTCAAGTTTAGAAAGTAACTTTCATTATTTTTTTAAATTATAGTTTTTATAAAATCACTTATGATAAAATTTATAGATGAACAGTGAAACATTGTGTATGAAAAGTACATTTAGTTCTTCTGAAACCTACATGAAAACTAAAATGCTCATTAACATTTACGCGCTATTTTCTACGTTCAATTCAATCTTCAAGATGGGTTAATATGTAGAATTGAAGACAAATCAATATTTTCTTGCAGAATCTAGGTTTTCGTAGTAGACCTTATTTGCTTAATTCGCAAAAAAGTCATTAAAATAATATCAGTAGTTGAAATAAATAATAATCAGTAATCATACGAATAGGAATTATTCTGATTAAAAGTTTACTTACAAATATCAGGTATTGCAGTAACGAGAAGGAAAAGAAAGTTCTCAAGAATTGAGGCCTTGAAGGCCGGGCCTTTGAGCATTTCTCATCAAGTTTATGTGTGTAACGAAATTCTAACCCTTATTCCTGAAATACCCAATCGCACATCAGCCAATTAAGTTCTTTCCTAAACACACAAACAAAATAAGTATTAAACACACTGTAAAAAATCTAAATAAATCACTCAAAGTTATATTCAGTCAATCAAAGAATATAATATTGTAATTTGTCACGTTAAAAATTATATAACATATCTATTAACCTTCTGGCGCAAATGGGACATCAGTGTCCTGTTTAGATACATTTTTTCTGACTCTCTAATTACAAGCAAAAAGGCATTTTGTTATTTTTGAACTATAAAAAAAAACAATCTAATGATTACCGCAAAAAATCAGTTGGGTTCTCGAAATTAAGTTTGTCCTAAAATACGAAGTGCAAAATAAGTAGTTTGAATTTCTTTCATTCACATTCAAAATATTATCAAAAATTGATTTTGTTAAAAGACATTTCATTGACGAATAACTGCTTCTCTTAGATCTAAACAATTGCAATTAAGTGTAAATTTTTAAAAAAAAGTTATTGTTTGGACATGAGCTGCGCTTGCAGATTTTACCTCTTACTCAGAAAAAGATACCAGTGTTATATGCTGTATTTCATAACCATAAATTATTAAAATGCTAAATATAATATTTTTCTCTTATTTTACCTAATTTATTTAAAATAATGAAAAAAGTATAAAAAACATATTTAATGAAAGTTCTGAGTCAAAAGAATTAAAAGAAAAAATATTTTTATTTTAAAGTAATTCTAGTTAAATTATACTCTAAGAGAATAAGATTTCTGCAAATTTGTTTCTGATTTGAAAGTTTAATAGAGCTTAGTTTTGTTACTGAAAATTTGAAAAGAATGTTCTTTTTTATTTATTTGTGAAGAATGTATGTTGAAAATCATGAATGATTATTGAAAATCAATCTATTTTCCATAATTCATCTGCTGCTTGCAAACATCCGGGTTATTCAACAAGCGCATGACTTACACATTTTAAGATCTTTAAGATAGTTCTTAACAAATAATGAAAGTTTTAGAATTCCGCTTAGCAATTAAAATGGCTTTTTTATATTTTTAACTCTCGTTTATTAACTAATATTCTTAATTCTTAATTCCCTCAGTAATTATTGGAAAATTATAATTTTTTTCAACTAGATATGATGTTTTTAATATGCATTGTTGTTTATCATGTAGTATTATCATTGTTGTTTATTATGTAGTAAAACACCCTGCATATTTAGATGCACGTTACAATTTACTTTATTAAAAGCATGTTTTTGTACTGTATTCGCCCTAAAACATTTTACCAATTATTTAATTAGTCGTCATCATCATTCATCCCAAATAGCAACAAATGTTCAGGGTGGACCAAAGCCTTTTTTTTTCTTTTCTTGAAGCAATTTCTATGATTTTCTTTCACTGACAATGGGTCACCAGTTTTTTTTTTCTTGGCAATCCAAAATCTCATTCAACTGCGTCTTTTCATCGCATCTCGGGTTGCCGCCTTCTCCTTTGTCCCCACGGTTTTGACAAAATGAGAGGTTCTAAAGAAATGCCTCTTGCTTCAATTATCCGGACGTCCGATTATCTGGATTAAATCTGATCTCACCAGACTGGATATATAGAGTTCTATTCTAGTATGATCGATACTATAGACTACGGGTGTTTCTTCGAATTGTTGTGGACGATTTTGTGTGATTTATCTGAACTTAAATAAATTTGATTAAAATTAACTGAAAATAACTTGATGTCGCCCTAGTACAAAATGCATATGAAGCTTACAATTAGCATTACAGTTAAATTTACGATTGCTTTCAAATATACACTTTTAAACTACGTTCTAAAAATATCCTAATGGAAAAATTTCTAACATTACACAGATTGAATTGAACACAAATCACCAATGCAAACGTAAAAGAAAGAATCGATGATAAAATAAAAATTTAGTAATGATCAAGTATAAGAACTGAAAAGGGAAGAAAATGACTCTGAAACGTTTCAAGAAAAAAAAAATATTATTTGAACGAAATCTCAATTTAGCAGCTCGAAACGGCCATTAGACAAAACGAAAGAGACTATACTTTTCTTAAATTTAAAATTCTAGTTCTTCTTTTGCAACTCTAATGATTCTCTTAAACGTAAAAAGATATTGAAAGAGTTTTATGATAGAGTTTTGGAATAAATTTCAGCAAAAATCAGTCAGCGATATCGTGAAGTTGATAGTCATCAATTTATTTCAATGTAGAGGTCTTTTTTTTTCTTCCAATTTTTAAATTAAAGTTGATACTATTGAAACTTTTCTAGACAAACTTTTAATATTTGAAACAGTGCAAGCATTTGATTTAAAATGAAGGAGATCAGATTCGTAGATTATTGAACTAACAAGAATTTTCAGTAGTAACAAATGTCCAAAAGTATTAAGTTTACTTTGAACTACGTTCACTAAAGTAAAAAACATGTGGAATAAAGCATAAAGTATAGAAGTGTACATCCTATAAACTAATTACCATTAGATAAAGAGTTCGATATCAGTCCACTACTATTTATCAGAAACCTTTTGCTGTTTCAATCTCTTCTTATATTCTTTCATCTCCATTGCCAAACCAAAAGACAGCTGATAGTTTGTTAGAACAAATTTTAGAAACACTTGTTTACCGTTCTTCTAAAATTTGTTCTAACAGTTGTTTTCTCAACGAAAAGCTTATTTAACTTAAGATTATCACTGTTGACCATGGGTTTCTTTCTAATATCATTGATTTTATTAATGAAAAATTAATCACACAATCTGACGATCTATGTTATTCAAACTTCCATTTGATTGTTATACCTTATTACCCAAAAATCAGACCCAAATTGCTAAGATTTTGATTTATTTGAGCTTAAAGCCTCTTTTTCCTATGCTGAGAAACTAAGTATCACAAATCTTACAGACACTAAGGCTGATATTAATAGTTAGGACATTTATAAAATTTCTTATCAGTGTGGTATATAGTATATTTTATTTTATAACCGTCGTTGAACAAGTCGTTTAAGTTTACGACTACCAATGTTCAAGTCCTTAGTCTTATAATTTTGAACCCAATCTGGAAGACAAGGGAATTCCTGGATCAAGTAATTTTTTTTAAAAAGATTGACTTCTTGGAGGTCTTTCTGCTGAAAATAACTCGCATCTGTTTTACATGGAGAAGAAAACCACGAAAGCCTCTCATTGTCAGCCTGATGGCAAGGGGACTCTAATTCATGATCCGTCTACCAATGAAGATATTTTACGTCAACACTGCGGTTGGTGTGAGTCGGGTGAGTTCGGTATCGACGAGCCATCGCTGTGAATCAAACCGTGTCACCTCATCACCCAAACCAGCACGGCTCTCTATTGGACAAACTAAATGTACATTTAAAATTCGATATAAAGAATATGTAAGATGTCCAAAATCAGGATGTTTAACGATCTTCCGTAACCCTACAGAATTTGTATTTAAATGGTAGGTTTGAGTTTACTTCGAAAATTATTCAACACTGCTCTTCTACCCGATTTGACTTCGGAGGACCACTTCATGTTTAAAAAAACTCTAATGACTTAGTTAATGATATTTCTAGTATCCTAATCTTTCACAACGTCTGGAAATATATTTTAATTTTACTTTTTGGCCCCCTGTCATACCATCTCACACTTGTTTCTTATCTCCTCTTTTTTTAACTTGTTTCATTTGTTCCTCTCTCCTGACTGGTTTAATCTCTTTGTACGTGAATTTCTCCTTACTTTTCTAATGTCGTTTGATGATTAAACATTGAAAAAACAATTTGGTTGAACTAAAACTATAGTCTGTCTATTTCTGTAGTTTATTTGTACTTTATTGGCATTAGTTTTCCCTTTAATAGTAGCAAGTAGTTTTAAAACTGCTTAAATACGGTAACGGCATTAAAATTATCTACGTACATCCAAAATGTACGTTAAATGTAAAAGACAATAGAACTTATAAGGAACTAGAATAATCAAACATACCATAAGCAATTCATACTTTAAGCAAAATAAAAAGTAACCGCTCTGTTCAAAAGCTATAGTCTATTTCAAACAGCCTATTTCCACTCTCTTCTATCATTCCGTTTTTCATCGTGCCAAAATCTAAAATTTCATTTAATTTTGTTTTCCTCATTTCGTTATTTAATATATAGTGGGAACCGAACAGATTTTCATTTTTTGTTTACTATCCAGATCCGACTAATGAATTTAAGTATACAATACAATGTAAGTTACCAGGATGCAGTGGTTATTATTCGGTACCGGGTACCAGGACATAATTTGATTTGTAACAATTATGTTTGGTCGACACAGCCATTGTAAAATTTACTGTGTACCTAAGCTATTCTCGAAATCAATAGTGATTAAGTCCAAGAATTTCATCAGTTTCTTAATGATTGAAACTAAAATGAGTAGTTTAAGCATGAAAAATTTAATTATTGCAAAAAGAAAAAAATATCCGCACCGGTAAAAAACGATGATGTCCAATATTAAGTTCAATAATATAATCGAAGAATAGAATATAAGTTCATCACTACAATAGGATTATGTATTTTTGATGTCGTAAAAATGTATATTTTTTGTGCAATAAGGACAAAAATAGAAATTTTTTTTAGAAAAATTTTAGAATTATAATTTTTTTTTATTCTATTGATCATCACACGTTGTCGCGAGATCAGCAGGTCTATTAATTTAATTTGAATTTGATTTTATTGCCTCGAATTTTTACTTCAATTAATTTTCCGAACCCGACACGGCGTACGGAGTTTATTAAATGCATTCATTCTTAAATTTCCGATTTTTGAAAAACTAGCCTCCAGTTCATCCCTTTTTATGAGTTTTAATTTTTGTCTGCGAATAATTCGAAGACATTTCCGGATGTTTTTTTGTTTTTATCCCCAAAATACACACGTTTAATCAGTTATTGGGGGCAGGAAATGACCCTGCACACCTCTCCGTTTGATCCACGGAGCATTTTATTTCACGTGATTGGCGAGTTCAGTGTGATATTTTTCGTTCCAAATTAGAGTGACATCTAATTTTTAACAATATCCATGTAAGTTTGCCCGTAATAAGTGTAAGAACAGTTTTCTATCTCACAAAAATTCAATAACTGTGTATAAATACAGACCGCGATCAATACAACAACTTGCTGTTTTTTAAATTATCCCACAAAACAAAATTTTCAACAATAAACAATGACAATTTTACTGAACCTTATTACCTACAAATTTATCTTAAAATTTCAGTTCAGAAACAAAATCATAGATAAAATCCCCGAAAGTTAAATCTGAAAATAGTAAATTTAGTGATATATTTATTACCTACCTTGTTACCTTTATTATCTACCTTGTTACACCTGAAAATACTATTGCGTAAGTAATGATTCACCGTATAAGAATTTTAAAATAGCATTTCAGAAATTACTCACGGACTTTTAAATTTTGCTATGAACACAGATTTATATTTTTATACTCACTAGACTTTTCAATGTATATATCAGTTCGCACAGTTTAATTTTATTATCTATTATTCACCATATAAGTTATTGAAAAAGGTATTTCAGAAGTTGCTCTCTAACCATTTAAGGATGGATATTTAAATTTTGTTACAAATGAAGGCTTATATTTTAATGCATGTTTATTGCCTACCTTGTTACCTCATTTTCTACCATGTTGTACCTGAAAATAGTATTTCGAGAGCAGTGATTTACCGTATAAGTATTTTAAAATAGCATTTCTGAAATACTCACTAACCATTTTATGATAGACATTTAAATTTTGCTATGAACACATATTTAACTTATCAATTTGCTTATCAATTTGCAAATATAACATATTTAAAGCGAAACTTTTAAGACGGGGGTAAAAAAAAAAGAGGGTGAGGAATGATTTATTTTGTATGCGTGCAGGTAGACAATGGAACACGTATATAATTTAGCTTTGAAATAAAATCCTTGCATGTAAAAACTACATTTTAATAACTAACTTGCATGTTGTTACTTAATTAAATCAACACAGCAATTCAATGATACTCTTATAACCTAATACGACGATTAAAGGCATATAAGATATTGCAGCTACTTTAAATGAATGTTTTAATGGATGCTAATATTAATGCGGTTGCAATTCCTTAGGTCAAACTTTGTTAATACGTAATGTATAATAATTTGCTTTATTACATGAAACAAAATACTTTTTATGCGAAATTTTTTTATAAAGGAAAATTAAATGATTGAAATTGGTACTTTATAGAGCTGTACTATCACCGTTAAAATTTTAATGCCACAGACTTAAATTTATTCCAATACTCTTAAGATAAGTAGTGTTGTCCTGATGACATCTTTATAACTAATTATTTTGATTAAATTTTTTGATAGCCATAGGTTTTCATTTCTCAAATTATTTTCGTTTTTTATTTTATCAACTTAAATGAGCATAGTGTGTAAAATAGAATTTCTTGAGCAAATAAAATCAATCAAACTGCTTTCGAAAGAACACTTTTAAAGCTCTGGGTCTTGGTGAAAAACATGATTGATAAGCAGGTAATATGCTTAACTATTGTGCTGCCATCTACTGGAAATCCTGGTAGTCTTAGTGTTTATCTGGAAACAGTATTAAAGAACAGTTTGAAACACGAATGCAACTTTTTGAAAAAATAGTGGTTCACAACCGCGTTACCTTGTTTTCTTCTTAAGCGTAAATTTTTAATTCCTTTTAATCTAAAGAAACATTCTTTTGTTCTGCACCAAACAATTGCAGTATTTTTCTTTTAAAGTTAGAATAGTTTTAGAAACATGCAATTAAGAACTAAGCTTTTATTTTATATTGAGGATATTTCAACTTAAAACAAAAAAGAAATTAAGAACTTCTTTGACATCAATTAAAAGCATTTTCTTTCTAATAAAAACAACAAATATGCTTCATGACGAATTCGCAACGTTTCATTGCGATACAATTTCCGACTAAAATTGTAATAAATATTTTCATAACTTTTACGATATTATTTCGTTCCATCTTCATGACTTAAAATATAATAGGAAATGAAGAAAGAAATAATGGAGTACAAACTTATGGATATAAATTTTACTGTTCGTATTCGGTGTGTTATGTGAACTTGCGTGATGTGTTTTCAGAATGAAATCCTTTGACAAGTGGTGAAGGGTGTGTCGCTACATTTCCACCTAATAAAGTGCTTTCATGACGTTTTCATCTGCTATTAAATCTAGGAAAGGACCGCGACATTTATAGGGTGAATAAATCTTCGCATTGCATTCCGTTTTGAAAAAGAGAAGGGATAATATGATGTGAAAAAGTGCGTGTATGCTTATTGATTACATCACATTTGGTATTATTAGTGTCCTGATTTGAAACTTTTAGATTTTGCGTTTTAGCATTTCGAATTACATATGAAATTTTACAAGAAACTGAGGTTAAAAATGAATCTACAAATAACACTTAATTCTATCTTCTAATCAATGAATAAATAAGTGAATGAAAGAGTGAATTACGTGAATAAAAGCAGATGACTAAACCTAAAAAACAACATGAATAAAGCACAAATGAAAGCACATAAATTGGCATAATGTTCCTTTATGTAGTTCTATTTGCGTAGTATTAAAGTTGATTTTTGCTATAATCTGTATAGCTCAAAATATACTCTATCCTTTGTTGGATAAATAAAGAAGCTTTCTTGAAAAATCATTAAAATCCATTCTCAGTCATGGTTTTTAAATTGGAGAAAATGAAAGTACAATACAATGTTTGTATGTGCAGAATACAATGTTTGATATTGACCTCCTAAATTCTTTAATTTTTTTACTCAATTTTTTATTTAAGAAAATTGCCCTATATCATTGATACATTGTATTCTGCATCTTGATTAGAATATGAACTATATCCGATCCTTTTCTAATCTAGGTTATATGGTGCAATTTACCTAGATTAACTAAGTCTTAGCTCTTTTATTCAGTAAAAGTGTTAAATAAATAAAGTTACAGTAAAATGACAAAAATGAGCAACTTTGAAGGTAACTTACTCAAATATCACTTAAAATATGTCAATTAAAGCATTCATTTCTGTAGCTCTTAAAATACATTTCAACATCTTTAGTCACAAATTAATATTCAAATAAGCAGAAAAATCCGAAAGTGTGTTAGTGTTGATCCAACTGATTATATGTAGGGATATATATTTAATTTGTGTTTTCAGCCGGAAGCAACATAATTTTCAAAAACAGAAATAATAAATGTTTCATATACAAATTGATTACCCAAACTCTGCTCGATATAGAGCTATCATTTTTGTTGACTTCTTAGTAATTGCCAACATTTCAAGTTTACAATGTCAACCCAAATCAAAGTATAAACACAATGTTTGATATTTTCTCATTAATGTACTAGCAGCTTTATCTGGTTCTGTAGTAGTAAAACAGAGACATTATACTAAGCGATACGATTGAAAAATATGAAATTCATGTAAGTTAATACTTGTGAAAGTGCTATTATATAATGAATTTTGTCAAACCAAGCAATTCATTACTGCAGATACCCTCATCTTTGGGAAACTAATATAACTATACAAGAACTTTGTTCTTCAGAGTGGGAACATTATTTCTGTTCTTCGTTGCATGGCTGCAAACACAACCATGATAGTTCGAATGTCAAGATAGATATAAAGCTCGAGTACGAGAGAACTCCCTCATGAAAAGAAGGTTAAAACATTAGAAGGAAGTTTAAACCTTGTTTTGAAGATAGGGTAAAAAAAATTTAAACCTTGTTTTGAAGTTAGTGTGAAAAAGTATTGATGAACTGTAAAATTATACTGTTAAAAAAACTATTACAGTATTGAGGAGTAGATGTATGCGATTTATATACATCACCATACTCATTAAATTCATAAATATTCAAAAAAAGCACTTTTCAAATTGATATAAAAAATGTTCACAAACATAGAATAAAGAAGGGAGAGAACACCACTTATAAAAATTTCTGTGGAAATTTTAGGTGGTGAGAGGTATAAATTGAAAAACTAATACTCTCTACGTCTTTCATTTTTTGATGTTGGAAAACCGTCACGTATATCATTTTTATTCATGCACGGAAACTATTTTTTTAAGACAGTGAAAGACGGAAGTGTATAAGCATAATAGAATAGATGGAAATAGGTTTTAATTTTATTTATTTACTTCCATTTTTAAATGCTAAATTTAATTTAGATTTAAGAAGTACATTCTCAATAAATGTTTTCAATATCTAAACTTTTCCATTCTCAATAAATGTTTTCCTTTTTAAAAGACTTAAGTTCAGTTCACCTGTAATTAAATTTAATTAATAGTTTACAAATCAAGAAAGAATCGTTCAACATTTTCATAATTGGCCGATACCTCTTTATACTCGAACTCCCGTTTATAATTTACTGAAATGGCTGAAAAAACATGTACAGCTGCTCATTGTGTATTACTTGTTACAGTTTGATCAGAGACTTCAACTAAACGAAGCTATATTCATAAATATAGAACATTTCATTTAGTGTGACAAAAACAAACCGTTCTTTTTTTCAATTTTATAAATTAGGTTCTTCAAACATTTTTTTTAAAATTCTTTTCAGTTTTGGGACTTTTAACTAACTCTTCCAGAAAGTTCCAAATTTCGAATAATTTTGTTGCCTACTTGTGAATGGTTGAAATATAAATATAATTAACATTGTAATCATTTTTTAATTAAAATTTGAGCCCTCTAGTTAGTCCAAAACAGCGAAATCTTAGATTGTAAGTTTTTATCCTCACAAACAAAAAAAGTAAAATTAAGCATTCTAAATAATAGATAGATATGACTCGGTTATATTAATCATCTAGCTATTATTATAAAATGTTTAACAAAAAGCGATAAACATATTAAATTAATTTAAAACTGAAACTGTAGTAGGGAAGTGTAATGATAATGTAAGAAAAACGATGTTTTGGTAAATTAGTAACCGTGATTGCAATTTAAGCACTTTAGTTGGTCAAAAATAGCTCCTACCCTCCTAGACAGAAAATAGTAAAAGAAAACGCGATAATAAGAAAAATATGAAATGGTTCGATTAATCATTTAAAGAGAAAATAATGTTTTGAAGAAAAATGATATAAACATATTCAAAATTAAACTTAAAATTGTCAAATTTCAAATTGAAGCAGAAAAGGAATTTTGATAATGTAAGAAAATCCCATACATTCCGTGACGAAATTTGACGTGTTGGATAATTAATAACTGGAATCGATAAACCTCCGAAATACCTTTTTCCTGTGATAAAAAATGTGAAAGAAGAGCTATCAGCGAACAGAAAATGACACTTCAGGGAGTTTTTTGAGAAACAGAAGGTGGAATAATTCTCATTAATCACCTATTAAGGTTTCCTAGTAAATGATGTGTAACAGTTAATTGATTGATGATGGGTATTTTTTTTACAACAGATGAAATATCAACACTTGGGAAAAAATGGTTGTTAATGATGATAAAGGGAATTTTTTTTAATCTTTTAAAGTAAATGCGTTGAATTAAAAATTTGGGATTTGCTTAATAGTTTTTTTTTCTAAAAATATTTGGAGTCTTGTCCAGATGATTCAGGATATATACTTTTATTTAATTTCTGGTTAAAATAGATTATTTTGCTTGCTCACTATATTGTTTGGTTACTGTTTTGTGTTTTCTCTTCCAGGTTCATAAAGTTTAAACTTTTTTATAAATTTATCATTTAAGATATTTAGTTCTAAGAACAAACCTATACATTCACGGAAATTTTAAAAAAGAAACAAATGCATTTGAATTGGAATCTTTTCCTATTCTTCTTTAAGAAACCGAGTTTCCGTTTGCTTTTTTCAAAAAATTTTTATTTTCCTAAGAAAAACTTTAGCTTGAAAACTCAAGCAAAAAAAGAATATTTTAAATCGGGATGAAACCAATATTTTTATACTATTTATTTATACCCGTACTATCTACTAGCAATCTTTTAATATGTTTTGTCTTTAGGACACATTGATTTTGATACTAATAACCGATTGATAACAATAAACAAAACATGAAATGACATAATTTTACCAGTTTTATAACTATGAAAACAATTTTTTGATGGTTTCTCCAAAGATGGAATCAATTGCTTTCGCTATAAAATCATTTTGCCCTCTTGAGCTGCTAAATTTTCAACTTTTTGTTGCATAAGTGTTCCGTCGACTGAAGCTTTACGTTCTCAAACATTTTCGAACCACAGCAGAAGACCTCTTTTAACTTATCTTTTCCAGCCCTAATTCGTTTTCAATCAGTGTTTGTATTTGTTTCGTTTTTAAAGATCATCTCGAATTTTTTTGCAAAGTTGCGGCTGGTTTACCTGTGCAGAAAGGTTGAGTTGATTCATTTTCGGTGATCAGGCATTACAATTAAAAATTTTGATCCTTGACAGTTAAGGCGATTTTTAAGAACTAAATAAAAGCAAGGATGACTTAAAACGATGTAAAGATCACAAAATGCGATAATTTTGAACATACGAATGAAGTTAAGCTATCCTAACTGAGTGATTTTGATAATAATAAACGATTGATAATATTAACAGCAATCACATTAAGCAGAGATTATGGTATTTAAAATTTTGGTAACAACAACTTGATATTAAATCTAGATTTAATTGTGAGTTAGATGTTTGACTTGTTTGCATAAAGTATGGGTTTTTTTTTAATTTAACATTCAGGCAATTTTGCTACAAACATTGTGAACTCACAATTATGCTTTTAAACTGTAAAATGTTTATAAATGTGAACATTAGTTTCTTCTTTGTTTATGCAAGCAATATATTAATTTTTATCCTTGTTTATGCAAGCAATATTACATAAGAGTAAAAATGATTTTTTTTGTCTATTATTATGGCGAAGATTGCTAGAAATTACTGTTAATTGACATATTTTGAAAATACAAGTTAGAAATTTGATTAAGGGTTTCAAAAATGGCATGTATTGTAAAAATGTTGAAATTTTAAAAAAAATTAAAATATTACAAACCACTCGAAATTTTTTTTGTTTTGTTTCACTCTAAAATTTGTTAAAAAATTTCATCAACTTGAATGCATTCATGATTTAAATTGATTTCTGTCTACCTCGGTCAATCGCCGTGTTTGCTGTTCTTTTAATCCCTGTCCTGCAACAGATGCGGTTTTAGATGGTCACAAGATCGTCGATCGAGGAATTGGGAGTTAGCCATGACAGATCATTTACAAGGATTCGGGCAAGGAGCGTGATCCGTTCCCATTTTATTATCTCCTCATTGATGATGTGTGACATCTGTACTTCCATCGATCCTGATAGATGCTTTCAGTATAGCAGTGTATTGTGAACACCTGACATTACTTTGAGGTTGAATAAATGGAGCATACAGTGGTTATTTTACTGAGTTTCTCAGGTGAACCTTATTTATGTGACATTATGTCATATGCTTAATACTTAAAAGTACTTAATATTTAAAATTACGAAATATTTTGACTTCTGAAAACAAACTCTGCTCCTCTGTTCGACAGAGTAAAATCGAAAAAAAATCTAAGGTAAGATCTTCTAACCCATGTCAATGCAGTAATACTATACACTATTCCATGTTAACTAACTAGGGTATTACCTTGATTTGAACCCTTTTTTTTCCTAACGGAAACAAGATGTTCTTTACAGCAAGGCATCTAAACTAAAAAAAATTTTAATTAAAGGATTTAACCAGTTTTAACAAAGCACTAAGTAAATATTTTACTATCAGCGTTCATATGCCATTTGCAGAATTTTGAATGCAGCACTCCATTTTTTCCCTGCTAATAAAGATATAATTGGGCTTCATATTTTTATGAAGACATTTGTTTTATTTGAAACAGTTCAGTTGAATTTAAAAATTTATATAGGGCAGATTTTAAATGTTTTGTAAAATGCCAGTTTCATGGCACGTAACTTTGTGTAAGGTTATTTTACTATGGAATCAAAATTCAAAGTTTGAAATATAGTAGGTAATACAATAAGCATAGGTAACTATAATAATAGTTAAAATGTAAATCCCTAAATCTAAAAATTTAGAACAACTCTAAATATCTGTTTCTAAAATACGATAGTGACTGACCCCGCTGTTTTCTTTTGCCGCGCAAAAACGATAGGACTTAGGAACTAAAAATTACGAAGTTGTTTAGAAAAATTTACAGGGAATGGGACGGAAAAATTAATATTTGATATATACACTGGTTATCATAAATTAAGGAAAAATCACAAAAATAGCGATAACTCTTTCAAAAGTAAGCCAAACCGTGCAAAATTTGCATATGTTGTCCACTAAGAGTAGCTGAGTAAAATTGCAATATGCAAATTAGTGGCGCTGCACTCGGCTTACGTCATCTGCCTGGAGCATAAAAGTCCAAGTTTGAGAGAAAGCACACAAATTTTACTGTGATTGCGACATTGAAAATCTGAGATAGCCAATTCGTAATAATGACCTCTAGGCATCATTTGCCTGAAGAACTACGATGGAGAGCCATCGGGAGACTAGAGGCAGGGCAGAGTCAATCAGAAGTGGCCAGATGGCTAAATGTGAGTCCATCTGTGGTTCATAGACTTTGGAGGCAATTTCAAACCACAGATTCGGCATCTAGGAGGTTCAGTCAAGGACGGCCAACTGTTACGACCAGTGCCGATGACCGATATTTGACATTAAGTGCACGCAGGAATAGAACCGCTACTCCGACACATCTTAGATCCTCTCTTGCTGCAGCCACCGGAAGGTTGGTGTCAACGTCAACTGTGCGCAGAAGGCTCCACGAAGGTGGTCTGTATGCGAGACGACCAGCCATTTGCGTGCCGCTCACATCACGCCATAGGAGAGACCGTTTGCAGTGGGCCCGACAACATGTCCACTGGACGTCAGATCAATGGAGGCCTGTTCTCTTTACGGATTAGTCCAGGTTTAGTCTAGAAAGTGACAGTAGACGTTATTTGATATGGAGAGAACCTGGGACCCGTTATCATCCATCAAACATCCGTGAAAGAGATGCATACGGAAGAGGCAGTGTCTGTGTTTGGGGAGGCATATCCTTAGGAGGGCGCACATACCTCCATGTCTTTCCAAGGGGAACCGTGAATGCTCAGGTTTATCGAGACAACATCCTTGATGCTTATGTGCGCCCATATGCCGGGGCAATTGGTGATTGCTTCCTGTTACAGGACGATAATGCAAGACCACACAGAGCTCGCATTGTTGATGATTATCTTCAACAGGAAACAATTACTCGCATGGAGTGGCCAGCTCGATCCCCGGACTTGAATCCTATCGAGCACGTTTGGGATGCTCTAGGGAGGCGTGTATCTGCCATCAATCCGCCCCCTCAGACCCTTGCCACGCTTGCAACTGCTTTACAAGAGCAATGGCTCTCACTTCCTATTGAACTGATAGACCGCATAATTGAAAGCATCACACATCGCTGTTTGTGCTGTATTGCTTCTAGAGGCAATCATATTCCATATTAAAGGTACTTTTTCTATTGCAAACCGATACTTCCAATTTGTTTATTTTATACATGTGCTAATTTCTATACTACTATTAATGTCTGATAATTTCTTTTTATGTTGTTTAATACCTTACTATGTGTTGTATATTGTGGGTAAGTTTCATAAAATTCCATGTGTAATTTCTTGAGTTATCGCGATTTTTGTGAATTTTCCTTAATTTATGATAACCAGTGTATTATACGAACCACTCTACAGATCACAGGAGTTGAAATTTTGCATGCTGAAGAGGCCATGTCTGTTTATAAATTTAACGCAGCGTTTTTTTTTTTTTCGAAATTCCAATTTGTTTAAAAGTTATTGCAAGTTAAAGTGCTATTTTGTCAAATTTTTTAGACTTTTTCTTACTTTACATTTTGCTTAGCTTCGTCAAAAATGATATATTTAATTTTAAATTACACTGGATCCTAGAAAAAAAATACGGTGTGTACAGCGGAATAAAAAAATAATATCCGAGAATTATTAACTGTTAAACTTGTCGAGAAAAAATATATTTGGTCGAGCTGTAGCCCATCGAAATGCAACTACGGAGTTTAAATTTGGAGTGCTAAAATATATTTTTTTGTTTGTGAACTTTACGCAAATTTTTTAATTTCAATTTGTTTGAAAATTCCCCGAGAATTTTTCTCCCAGATATTTTTTATCATTTAATTGAATAAGACTAATATATATATATATATATATATATATATATATATATATATATATATATATATATATATATATATATATATATATATATATAGTTTATATGGGTGATTCTATTCAAACATGACAATTCGGATCAAAAAATTTCTTCAAATTTAGAGTCTCAGATTTCTTCTCAGATTTTTTTTGCATACTTCTTTAGTTACACTTATTAATATCTTACAGACAGCAGTGTAGTTTATTGACATTTGTTCGAGAAAAAAAAATAAAATAGAAATTCACCAAATCTTGAATGCCAAGAAAATGACATACTAGTTTAGAAGTTTAAAAAACAGTCATTTTAGGCAAATAACTAATACCTAAGTAACTTAACTTAAACCTTTATGTTAGATGGACCATAAAATTACTTAAATTAATTCTTTTATACACTGTAGAAAGAATCCAAAATTTTTGTTGCTGATATGTGCAAAATAAAATTTTGTATAATAATCAATCATTAAATAAATAAATAACTTTGATTACATCCAAGCATATTACAATGATACATAAACTTGGTATTAGGTTAACATTTGCTTTCCCTCCTTACAGTAGAAGCAGTTTAAAAAAAATTCTGGTAACACTTCAAAGTCCTGGCATTCATAAGCCAGGAAAATAACAGCCAAGAAATTGACAAATTCGCCCTTTTATAGCATATAACTTTAATTTAATATTTTGGACTAAGACGTTTATATTCTACAGAAAATAAAAAGAGTTCTTAAAATAACTCCGATAAATCTATGTAGTTTATGTTATTAATGATTTCAAGAAGGCAGGAAAATGAAGCACAAAGACCTACTCACCTTGAAAAATTTTTTGAAATAGATTTTGAACCAGAAAATTGGTTCTTTATTCATGCAACAAGACATGTTCATATAGGAAAGTATCTAATCAATCTATTAACATAAGATATTGATTGCTGGCTCTATCTATTTTGGTTATAAACCACTAAATAAAAGTAGCCAGGAAAATGACAGATTTTCTTGGGACAAACAAATTATTGATAGAAAAAATTAATTTAAACGAAGTTTCTGTAAATAATACTCTCTGCGTATATTCTCGAAACGCTTACACCGCTTGAGATAAAAAAAAATTAGATATTGAAAAATTTATGGGAAGTTATGAAGCTAGTTATTATTGCAAGCATTGTTTGGAACATGCCAGAAGCATGAAATTTTAAAGTTCAATTAATTTTTTTTACTATACAAAACAGTCAATGCTAGTGCCAAGTCATTTTAAAATGCTAACAGCAATGATATTTATTAATTTTTTAAGAAAAAAGTTCTTTTAGTATTGTAGTATTAGATCTTGGAGCAAGGGACAGTGAATTGTCATATTTCGTGAGAATCACTCATGTACAGTGGTGGCCAAAAGTGTGGACATTTTTTGAAAGTTTCATATTTTTCAACTTTGTGTGCTTGTAGAATATTTTAATTTTCACTATATTAATTTTCAAACGTTTAGATATCAAATTGAAGGTAATTAAATGTAAAATTTAATAACAAAACAGAATTAAAATATCTGTACTACAAAACAAGCTATGCTCATTTTACTAGAACAAACAAATACAAATCGTTTTGAATAAGGACGTGTTTTGTAATAAAAGCGTACTAGCCAATCACAAACACTGTTCTTAGAACCAATCAAATGTCTGTAACTATAGTTTAGGTTATTTGGATGGTAAAAGAGTTATTGTTGTGGAAATATTTTGCGGAATGATGCACACTAGTACAATTAAGGTGACAAGGGACTTTCAAAGAAGCAAAAATTTGTCAAAAAATCAATATTTTAAATTTTATATTTTTGAAATTTAGGCATTTAACTGAACATTTTAAAAAAAAAATTTCTGGAATGAGAGCAAAATTGATGAAGTTATGGCCATTTCAGTTTTGACCACGCCCCTTTTTTTACCTTTTTTTGTCTGCAGGTAACTGTTAAAATTAGTTTAGTTTAAAATTAATTTAAAATTAGATGAATATTTTGTTAATTTTTTTAAAAAAATTTAAAGTATATAATTATTAAACTAGTTCATTAGACAATATTTATAGGTATTTATATTAAAAACAAGAAATATTTGTTCAGATATAAAATTTGCAATGAAAAAGTACTAAAAGTCATTTTTCTCAAAATGTCTTTTTTGAGAAATTTACAATTTTCAAACTGTTCCAGCGTAATGAATTTTCATTCTATTGACCTGAGAATTTAATGCTGTATATTTATGAATATTATTAACATTTTGTTGGAAAAGGTTTTTGAATTAAGTGAATAGTATTTTTTTTATACATGATATTTTATAGAGGTATCATGATTTTTTCCTAAAAATGTTGGTTTCTTACTGTTTTTTTAATGTTATTTGTTTCTATAATAAAAAATAAAAAAAGTACTTCCAACAATTTTTTCAATATTACCTAATATGTAATATTTTAAAAGAATTTTCTCATTTTGAAAAAATTTCAAACGCGAGGAGTAATATAAAAAAACATAAAAAATTGAAAAATTTAAATTTTTTAATTTCTTAAATTTTGAAATATTTTTTTGAAATTTCGTATAAAAGTTGTTTTTAGCAATATAAATGTATCCTGAAAATTTCAAGCAAATCCCTTAATAATTTCAAAAAAAAAATTTGAAAGCCCTTTGTCGCCTTAAATAGAGTATTGCTGTTTTTGAATATTTAAAGTCCTTTTTTTAATTAAACTAATTTTAAACAATGCCATCAACAAGAAGAACCAATTGGACATCTACAAAAAGAAGCCGAATTGTCATATTGAGAGAAAATGGCCTCTCTTACGCTGAAATTGCAAGACAAATTGGTGGTTCAGTGACTTGTTCTGATGTGCGAAAGTTCTGTTTACGTTATGAAAAAACGAAATCGGTGGAAAATAAAGCCAAATCAGGCCGGAAAAAATGCAGAAGTGCTACTACCGATAGAAAAAATAAATGGCTAGGCCTTCAAGATAGAAAAACTTCATAAGATGCCGTTAGATGCGAAATGAATGCAGCTGGTATTACAGTAAGTTCAAGAACATTAAGAAGAAGGTTATCAGGATTTGGACTACAAGCTAGAATTCCAAGGAAAAAACCGTATTTAAATCAAAAGCAAGAACATATTAAATGGTCAGGAAATCAATGGAAGTAAGTAATCTGGAGCGATGAGAGTAAAATATCGCTCTTTGGTAGTGATGGTAGAAAATACGTGAGACGTAGAGTAGGTGAAGCACTTCATCTTGATTGCATTGAAGCAACTACAAAAAACCCAACAAATGTCATGATTTGGAAATGTACGTCTACAGAAGGTGAGGGCCGAATTTAAGTGATTGATGGCATCCCGAATGCCAAAAAATACATCGAAACTGTCCTGAAACCAAAATTGATACCTTCCATCAGGGATCTCTTCCCCAACAACGCACCTTTTATTTTTCAGCAGGATTCAGCACCAT